>NC_068357.1:145519826-145737326 GCF_020536995.1 Dreissena polymorpha
TACTAAGTCATCACAAGTCTGTGCTGATCCAGCTATTTCGGAACTTGTTCGAGCTATGTAACTTAGTCGTCCTGTATCTCATACACTTGCTCCTAAATGGGATTTAGCTTGTGTGCTAGGTTCGCTTACTAAGGCTCCCTATAAACCTCTTGATCAGGCTTCATTACAATTCCTAACATGGAAGACCGTTTTCCTTCTTACTATGGCTTCAGTCAAACGGAGAAGTGAAATTCATGCTCTTTCTATCGAGGATAGTCATCTTCGTTTTGACTCTGCTGATGAATCTGTTACATTGTTATGTCAGTCAGGATTCCTTGCTCAAAATCAACTCCCCTCTATGGCTTCCAAACCCTTCAAAGTTCCAAGTCTGTTTAGAACTTGTGGACATGAAGATGATGATAGACTCCTTTGCCCGGTCAGGGCTTTGAAGTTCTACCTTAATAAGGTAAAGTCTATTCGAGGTTTTCGCAAGAGACTTTTCATTCCATTAAAAGTGGGGGGGGGGGGGGGGGGGGGGGGGGGGGGGCGATGTGTCTGCGGCTTCTATTTCTCGTTGGATAGCCTCAACTATAAGGAAAGCTTATTCTTCTCTTTCATCCAGGGATCAGGGATTTATCTCTGTTTAAGATAAGACCACATGAATTAAGAGCTCTTTCGGCTTTGTGGACTTATATTAATCAAACCCCACTATCTGAAGTGGGAGGCGGAAAACTACAACGGGCGAGGCATGGTCAGGGGTGATAACCCTAAAAAAGGGTTAGGGTAAGGGTTAGGATTAGGGGTCGGGTTAGGGTTAGGGTTGGGTTTAGGCTAACCCAAACCCTAACCCGACCCTTAACACTAACCCAAACCCTAACCCTAACCCTCTAACCCCCCCTTGCGCAATACCATACCATGCCTCGCCCGTTGTAGTTTTCCGCCTCCCATCTGAAGTGCTTCAAGCTGCTTTCTGGAGGAATCCGACCACCTTCTCCTCTTTTTATATTCGTTCTGTTGAGTGCCAACAAGACAATTTATATAGGTTGGGTCCTCTTGTAGTGGCTCAAACTGTAGTTTCTTCTATGGCGTAAGTACTGTGGTGCCATCCGAGAATTAAGTACTATACTGTTCTAACGAAGAATATAAGAGGACGTGATCTACTATCTCTGGCTGAAAACCCTGTATATGGGTTCTGCTGTGATGGGAAAAAAATATGCGAACCTTCGAACCGCAGCTGCAAAATCAGCTAGATTGGGAACTCATCTTTCCTTTACAAAAACAAAAAAAGGCGATGAGTCCCACCTCCCACCCCGCTCATCGCCTTTTTATGTTTTTGTAAAGGAAAGATGAGTTGTGGTTCTTGATTTCCTGTTAGGTTACATGTACTATGTTTAACCTGATTTGGATTCTTAATAGAGGTGGACGATTCCCAGCGCTTGAATATTTTCCGGATGAATAAACTCCCTTGGAAAGAGGTAAGCTAGAGATAACAGGTAAGTATTTAATAATTAAAATGAATTTTATTTTAAGAAAATTTGTATTTGTTTAATAAATATATAATTCGGAAATTGATTTTTTAGAGAATCTACAAACGCGTCAAAATGCCTACCTGAGCAAGAAAGATTTGATTGAGCTGTGTAGCCTATAACTGTACCTCCTTTCAGACTGAGTTTGGAGAGTACATGAGCCTGGACGAGTACCGGGATGAGGAGAGTAGAGAGCTTGTGATGGACACCTACTTCCTGAAGTATCACCAGGCTCTTGTGCAGGAAACTGGGGTACGTTGTGTGGAAAGGGAAGTTAAGTTTTGTCAAGAAAATCAGTTTTTCACGGTTATCACATTGGTTGATTTTTTAGCTCGGCTGTTTTTGGGGAAAAAAAAAGAAATATTGTCATAGCCAGCTCGTTGTGTCGTGTCCGTTTTCCTGTCGTGTTGTCCGCGTTGTGCTAAAACCTTAACATTTTGTCAAGGTTTTGAACATTTTCTCTAAAATCAAAGTGCTATCACCTACAACTTTGAAACTTCATATGTAGCTGCAACTTGATGAGTTCTGCACGCCACACCCATATTTGGGTCACTAGGTCAAAGGTCAAGTACACTGTGACCTCTAAAAAAAAAGAAAATAATTTTTGCAAGCTTTCTTCTTTCATTTATTCAAAAATGCACCCGCAGTCAAGCGTTGGCATCTGTTATGCGGTGGTCTTGTTCTGCTTTCTGCTGTTGGATCCAATAGTTTCCTATTATTGGTTTTGTCTACAATTGATTAACTGCATGAATGTCAGAGGAGCTTTCAGTTTGTCGAAAAAAATATCAGAATGGATGGAATACAACTTTGCACTTGTGTTTTGGTCTGTTGATAAGTCATCAGACCTTTTTTGTTTCAACATCTATTGGTTGTTTGACTAATCATAATCCAAGTTATAGTGCTGAATGCTTTGAAAGAAGCTTTTCAATTTTGATGTCAATTAGTCAGAGCTCAAGGGCAGAAGCTTGTAACATTAACCTTTGGTACTTACTTGGCTTTATCCTTAACAATTATACATATTTATACCCCCATTTCCATTGGTAATATAGGAGTCACTTTGTCGGTCGGTATGTCTGTCTGTCCCGAAATTTCATCCGATCTTCACCAAACTTGGTCACAAGTTGTATCTAGATGATGTCTTGGTCAAGTTTGAATATGGGTCATGCCGGGTTAAAAACTAGGTCAAGGGGTCACTTAGTGTGTTTTAAACCGAAAGCTTGTCCGGACCATAACTATGTCATTTATCATTAGATTTTAAAATGACTTGGTACATTTGTTCACCATCATGGGACGGTGTGTCGTGTGAAAAAAGTACGTCGATATCTCCAAGGTCAAGGTCATACTTGGAGTTCAAAAGTCAAATGCTTGTCCGGGCTGTAACTTTGTCATTTATTGTGAGACTTTAAAATCATTTGGCAAATGTGTTCACCATCATTGGACAGTGTGTCGTGCGAAAGAATTACGTCAATATCAAGGTCAAGGTCACACCTTAAGTTAAGTCAAGGGTAAAAAATGGCCATAAATGAGCTTGTCCGGGCCATAACTATGTCGTTCATTGTGAGATTTAAAAATCATTTGGCACATTTGTTCACAATCATTGGAGGGTGTGTCACGCGAAAGAATTACGTCAATATCTCCAAGGTCAAGGTCACACTTTGAGTTCAAAGGTCAAAAATGGCCATAAATGAGATTGTCCGGGGCATAACTACAGTCAATCTTGAGCTAGCAACCACTTGAATTAAGCGACTTTTGTCTTATGCGACCACTTTAAATCCCGCCTGAGCGTTTTAACTATTATTTTCATATTGTATTAAGCGACTTTTGTCTAACGCGACCAGCATCTGCTGATTTTAGTGTATTTTGATGCCCGAGTCTTGAATTAAGCGACCGCTTTAAGGTAAAAGTGGTAAATCTGTTGAACGTTCAGGGACAATTCAGTGTTGATTGTTTATCTACGCCGATAACATGAACGATTACACCTTTGTTTTGATTTCACACCAGCCATTTTCCTTTGTCTAGATGACCGGTTCTGACCTGTGTTAATGCTGACTGCGTATCAATTTTTGGTGTCAAATAATACAGTGAGGTATTGCCAACAGTCTACGGGTTAAAGAGTTTACTATCTGGGCCGTTAAGCGACAAATTTGATCGCCGATTTTATTGCAGAAACAATGCGCCAACGCGACAAACATTTTCACAGTGTTGTCGAGAGATGTAAAAAACAACTATTAATCGGTAACATGTAGCAAAATCTGTTCATTAAAAAATGATATTGTTATTATGCTAATTAGTTTGTGTTAGCAAATTTTCCAATCAGGCGTGTTTATTTAGTTTTCAATCAAGGTGTTTTATTTATTTCCCTATGTACTATAATCGAGTCAGGTATATATATAAACTTACATGCAGAAATTAAAATGTCAAAACTGAAAGTATTAATGTTAAATGAGAAAATTAGGGTATTGGAAGTGCTGAGAGTAAAAGTGCACGTAAATTTAATCGCAAATGAGTTTGGAGTCGGAAAAAACCCATTCTCCGTGCAAGCCATTTACATTGTATTTAGAATTAGAGAGAACAAATACAACTTATTATAAGTAAATAATTGTTTTATTCATTTTATTAGCTCATCTATTTTTTGAAAAAAATTATGAGCGTTTGTCATCACCTTGGCGTCTGCGTTGGCTATGGCGTCGGCGTCCGGTTAAGTTTTGCGTTTAGGTCTACTTTTCTCAGAAAGTATCAATGCTATTGCATTCAAACTTGGTACACTTACTTACTATCATGAGGGGACTGGGCAGGCAAAGTTAGATAACTCTGTCGTGCATTTTGACAGAATTATGTGCCCTTTTTATACTTAGAAAATTGAAAATTTTGGTTAAGTTTTGTGTTTAGGTCCATTTTATTCCTTAAGTATCAAAGGTATTGCTTTCACACTTGCAACACTTACTAACTATCATAAGGGGACTGTGCAGGCAAAGTAATGTAACTCTGACTGGCATTTTGACAGAATTATGTGCCCTTTTTATACTTAGAAAATTGAAAATTTGGTTAAGTTTTGTGTTTAGGTCCACTATATTCCTACAGTATCATAGCTATTGCTTTCATACTTGCAACACTTATTAACTATCATAAGGGGACTGTGCAGGCAAAGTTATGTAACTCTGACTGGCATTTGGACGGAATTATGGGCCCTTTATACTTAGAAAATTGAAAATTTTGTTAAGTTTTGTGTTTTGGTCCACTTTACCCCTAAACTATCATAGATATTGCTTTCATACTTGGAACACTCACAAACTATCATAAGGGTAGAGTAAAAGGACAAGTTGCATAACTCTGGTTGTCATTTTTTACGGAATTATGGCCCTTTTTTGACTTAGTAACTTTGAATATATGGTTAAATTTTGTGTTTCGATCAACTTTACTTCTAAAGTATCAAGGCTATTGCTTTCAAACTTCAAATACTTTCATGCTATCATGAGGTTACTGTATCTGGCTAGTTGAATTTTACCTTGACCTTTGAATGACCTTGACTCTCAAGGTCAAATTATTAAATTTTGCTAAAAATGCCATAACTTCTTTATTTATGATTAGATTTGATTGATACTTTGACAAAACTACTCTTACCTGACATACTACAATAGACTCCACCCAAACCATCCCCCGTGCCCTCCCCCCTCCCTCCCCCCCCCCCCCCCCCCCCCCCCCCCCGAATCCCCCTCCCCCCTAATTTTTTTTTGTTTTTTTGTTTTTTTTGTTTTTTTTTTAAGATCATGTCACAAATGACCACCACACCCTCACACTTTAGTATAACCCCCCCCCCCCCCTCCAAATTGTTTGTTTTTTTGAAACGGTTAAAAGACACAAATATTTATTTTTATTATTTTATGTTTGAAATACCATTTTTTTAAAGATCATCTCACAAATGTCCACCACACCCTCACACTATACTATACCCCCCCCAGGTATTTATGTTTGAAATACCGTCCAAGAATCCTCCTCCCCCCCCCCCCCCCTCCCCCCCCCCCCCCAGGATTTCCCCCCCCCCCCCCCCCCCCTAAATTTTTTTATTTTTTTTTTTTTAAGATCATGTCACAAATGACCACCACACCCTCACACTATACTATACCCCCCCCCCCCCGCCGAATTCCCCCCCCAGCCCTAATTTTTTATATTATTATTATTTTTTTTTTTTTTTTTAGATCATCTCACAAATGGCCACCACACCCTCACACTATACTATACCCACCACCACACCCCACACACACCCAATTTTTTTTTGAAACTGTTAAAAAACACAAATATTTATTTTTATTATTTTATGTTTGAAATACCGTCCAACCATCGCACCCAAGAATCCTCACCCCCCCCCCCCCCCCCAGGATTTCCCCCCCCCTAAATTTTATTTTTGTTTTTTTTTAAGATCATGTCACAAATGACCACCACACCCTCACACTATACTATACCCCCCCCCCCCCCCCCCAATTATTTTTTTTTTGAAACGGTTAAAAAACACAAATATTTATTTTTATTATTTTATGTTTGAAATACTGTCCAACCATCGTACCCAAGAATCCCCCCCCCCCCCCCCCCTCTATACACCCCTCTTCACTCCAACCCTCCCTCCTTTGTGATTGAAAATGAGAGTCCCTTCACCTTTAAAAAGAAAATAGATGAGCGGTCTGCACCCGCAAGGCGGTGCTGTTGTTTATATTTAGATTCTTTTTTTATTTAAAGACCATTTTATCAAGAGACCACTTTTGGTTACTCCCTTTAGTGGTCTCTAGATACAAGATTGACTGTATGTCGTTCATTGTGAGATTTTAAAATCATTTGATTTTACAATCATTTGGCACATTTGTTCACTATCATTGGACAGTGTGTCGCACGAAAGAATTACCTCGATATCTCCAAGGTCAAGGTCACACTTTTAGTACAAAAATCAAAAATGGCAATAAATGATCTTGTCTGGGCCATAACTATGTCATTCATTGTGAGATTTTTAAATGACTGTACATTAATTTTGTTCACAGTCATTGGACGGTGTGTCATGTGAAAGAATTCATGAGTTCAAAAGTCTAAATGGCTATAAATAATAATAACATAATAATTCTTAAAAATCGCCATAAATAAGTTTCTCTTGTTTTTTGAAGATATCATGCAAAAATAGTCTGTGTCAATGCGGCACGTGGGGGTATACGTCACGTCTGTGACAAAGCTGTAGTTATGGCCTGTCTGTAGGTCAGTTAGCCTATTAGCAAACTTTGTTTCTGTTTTAGGCTCTTACCTCAGTCCAGTTATACAGGTATGTGTGAATTTTCAACTAAACAATAATAAAATGGATATGGTTTGTGTCATTTTAGTTTTTGCACCTTTTAATAAAGTTATTATCAAGCCATTTATTTTCCTTAAAAGTAAATATATTCCAGCTTGCCTTCATTCCTTTGTTATTTTATATTAACAATTATGATAATGAAACAATTGACCAGTCACCAAATACCTCATTGCTCTCCCCACTAAGTTGTGTTTTCATAAAATGCTTATTCCATTACTCCGACAGTCTTTGTTTGTCAGACCATATGGCCGCAATAAACAAAATCTGATTGATTATTATGTGAGTTTGATTGACAGCCGGCGAGTGGTCAATTACTATGACAGTAATCATGAGCATATAAATTGCAGATTGGCAGACATACTACAGGTGTCGAGAATAGCCTTACAAGGTCAGTTGGCAATCAAACTGGCCACAGATGGACATATTGACACTGCAGTGCAAATCTGTAGGTGAGTAGCATTACAACTTCCGGAGGTTAACTCTTTCAGTGCTTCCGGAGGTTAACTCTTTCAGTGCTGGAACCGAATTTTGAAGACCTTTGGAAACAATTTGAATCCAGATGAGACGCCACAGAACATGGCGTCTCATCAGGATCCAAACTGTTTGCTATTCTGATAGTATTCTTTGAAAAAAAAATCGAAAGGATAGTATTCTTTGAAAAAAAAATCTAAAAAAATGCTAATTTTAGAAATTCATCAGACCACATTTTAGCAGACGACAAATTTCCCAGCATGCAAAGGGTTAAATGCTACCCTGTTTGCAATAAAGTAAAGCAAGGTTTCATGATCTCATTAGTAGACAGTGTAGATCCATACATTACATGCATGACTGATCTGGAGCTATGCTGGCTGCAATGGGCATAAGGGCCATTTCTGAACAGTGTGGCTCTTGTAACCAAATAATGTGAACCAAAAGACCAAGGATGCAATGGTACACGATGTGTGGGTAGTTATATGTGTTTGGGTATGATGTACTTAGGTTGGTTAACATTAACTGAAATACCTGTGGGCAAATATTTAAATAATTATCTGAGTGAGAACTTGATAATAAAAATTGTTTGTGAAACAAAATTTGGTTGACAATGTGTTATGCTTGTCAAATGGCTAGAATTTTTGTTCAACTTCATGGGTATTGTCATACATCATCATTGGTAAAGACAACTGTATGGTAGCCGATTAAGAAAAAAAAATCTAATCTTAGGGACCTCTATGAGGCTAGCGTGACTCCTAGCCTAGCGGCCACCATGATAGACGTTGTACGAGTGTTGCTGCAGCTGCAGGCAGAGGTTGACCCAGATTCAGACATTGTCGACTGCAACAAGCTGCGTCTGCTACCTGATGTCTGCCACTGTTTAGCCAGCAAGGCCCTCTGCATCTGTGAATCAGGTACTCCACTTACTAGTGAGCCAAGGCCCTCTGCATCTGTGAATCAGGTACTCCACTTAGTAGTGTGCCTTGCTCAGGGAACACATGGCTTTATGCACTTGTGTAAATTGTCATCCTAGATTAGTCTCTTTATTTGAAACTTTGGATAAAACAAGCTTCATTAGAAACCTAGATTGTAATTAGGGCAAAAGTTTAGGTCACAGTTATTAAAAGTAGAAAAACTTTGGATTGCATTTAGGCTAATCAAGGTTACTATTAGAACAATGGCTACCACTCTAGAACTGAAGTTTGGAAGGACCTGTCACATGGAAATTGTGTGTAGGTATATTAGCTGCTGACTCAGATTCAGGTTGAGGTATATGTTACAAAACATAGAAAAACAATTTCTTCTAAATAACTTACATTTGCATGAAGACTTTTTAGAAAACTTGGAATATTTTTCTTTCAGAGTACTAAAGACATTTAATTGCCCGGGCAGTTGACCATAAAAATTAGTCTCCTATTGCTGTCTTGCATAACCTTTTTAATTAATCATGTATTACAATGTTCCTATGTTCTGTATGTGGCAGGCCTGGAGCTGTGTGAGTACCTGGAGGTGGCACGGATCTGTTCCCTGCAGCTGGCAGTCAGCAGGCAGTGTGAGGCCGGAGAGGACTCCCTCTCTCTTGAAGTACGTTTATTTGAGCCATGTTCTGGGAAATCTGGGCTTAACGCATGTGGGTAAATTGTTGTTCCAGTTAAGCATGTGCAGTCCACACAGGCTCATCAGGGACAATACTTTTTGCTAACACTGGAATTTCGTTTTAAAGACACCTCCTTAAAACGAAAAAGTCCTTAAACACGGCAGGTGTTGTTCCTGATAAGCCAGTGGGGACTGCACAGGCTAATATGGGACAAGACTTTACTCACATGCATCATGCCAAGTTTATATGATAAAAAGTAACGTCCTTTTTTAATGCCACCCCCCCCCCCCATCCTGTCACAAAAGGTCCGCATGCACATGTTTAAAATATTTTAACTTGGTTTTGAGTGTTAAGGGATGTGATTTTTCCGCGGATTTCCGCGGATCGGTTGTCCCGGGGGTCACTTCTGAGATGCGCATAAATTCGTTTAAAAGAATGTGGGGGGGGGGGGGTGGAACCACCGATTCTGCGGACATATTTCATAAGCGGCCTGAAATATCCGCGGGTGTAAATCTCTCCGCAGTTTTCACTTGTAGATTCTGCCTAAACATATTTAGAACGAGCGATATAATTGGCTGTCGTTTCCCAATCTTCCAATTAAAATCGGTTTCTTAAAATGTGTTTGGTATTTCTAAGCTGATTGGCTTGCAAATGGCACAGTTGCGAAGCGAAAATTAAGATTATTGAAATGACAAATAGCAATCGAATTAACGACTGACATCATATAGTTTGATATTAATAATGAAATGTGTTTGTCAACGAAAAAGACTTTGTTTTAAATACAAGCAACACATATTTTGTTTAGAAATGTGCACAGTGAATTTGTGTCACGGAAACCAGTGTTTGCAAATTAGAGTTCAGTCTACTCGCGAAGTAAAACAATTTAGAAGAGTATCGTTTTAACATGGAAATAGACAAACATGATTTGATTTATATGTTAGTGAGTCTGTGTATAATGAGATTCATATGCATATTCTGCTTTATTAGTCCCCTACCGGTTTCACCGGAGGGGACTTATGGTTTTTGCACCGTCTGTCAGTCTGTCACACTTTTCTGAATCCTGCGATAACTTTTAAAGTTTTTTATATTTTTTCCTGAAACTTAAAACATGGATAGATGGCAATATGGACATTATGCACGTCATTTCATTTTGTTCCTACGTCAAAAATTCTGGTTGCTTTGGCAACAAATAGACTAGAAATACTGCTGAAAATGGTGGTTGAATGGCAATATGGGCATTATGCACGTCATTTCATTTTGTTCCTACATCAAAAATTCTGGTTTCTATGGCAACAAATATATATATATATAAATCTCACAATGGTGGAATTTCTGACAATGGTGGAGCCGGTAGGGGACTTATATTGCTTGGCAATAGTCTTGTTATGTTTGTCAAGCTGTTCAGTTAACTGATATAGCATTGAACTGAAGATGTGAAATGCAAGATATTGAAAGGTAAGCAAATTAAATATATAAATTTAACTCATTTTAATTCAACATTAACACAAGAAGAACACTCAAGTGTGTTTATTTATATTTAGTCCATTTACTGTAATTCAATACATTGAAAAACTGCTGCTATTGATCACAATAAATACTGTTTACTTTGCATCCTCAGTATTTTTATTGTGAAGTTTAACAGGTTTTTATAAAGAAATATTCTTATAGAAGAAGTCGTTTATTTTAATGTCTGTTTAAAGGTTTGTCATTGTGTTATGCGCTCAATTCCCGTAGTCAAAATCAGTTGCCTCCCCTCTGACTTTGCCTCAATCACACCCTTGGTGTTTATAACATTGAAGTTCTTTTCAGTTTTGGGGACAAATTTCAAGATAAATAATGATGTTCCTTTATTTTTTCAGGAATCTTAAAATATTGACAGTAAGAACATTTATTAAAGTAGTCTGTTGATATTTTTCAGTGGGGTGTGGTACATGAGAGCCAGACAGATGAAGAATGGAGTGGTCTCAACCTGGACGTGTTTAGTGAGGATGCCCTCATTATGACCTCTGGCACTGCAATACCCCTGGTGGCAAGATATGCAGTACAGAACCCCCTGATTTTTGACACGCAATCTGGTAGGTTAAAACGGTTTAGTCAGGGCTCCAGGCAAGTTTGTTCAATATCATTGTAGAAATGGCCTGTGAGATACTAAATGCTCCAGTTGTTATTTTGAAAGACTATCTATGTTCAAAGTTTATTAAGGTCATAGGTAAAAGAAAGCAAATTCAAGGGAAGTAATAAGCTTCAAAGGTAGATAATTATCTGTACCTGCATAATGATAAAAAAAAATAAAAAATAAAGGGGCGCAGTAGGGGACATTGTGTTTCTAACAAACACATCTCTTGTTTCTAAAATTTGATAAAAATGCTATTTTGTGTAATACTTTTTAAACACAACAATCAAAATTTCATGCAAGTTCACTGTCTTAGACTTTGTTAATTAATTATTTCTGTAAAGAAAGTTCACAAATGTAAAATAATTGTTTGTAAAATTATTCCAACCCTTTTACACCCAAGGTGATGACGAGAAGAGTAAGGGAGATGGAGCCACTCCTCACATAGAGCGTCTGTGTGCCAGTGTGGTTCCCATAGTGCAGCATCTCCGTGGTAACAGCCACCTGCAGCTGGCACACACGTTCTCCCTCCACATGCTCTCCACTATGCTACAGCACGTACAGCAGCTGTATATTGGGGAAAGGGACCAGGCAGAGGTACATAGGGGATATTGGGTGTCTATGATCACAAGTGAATGATAATGTTAAAGGATGTCAACAATATTTGCCAAATCCCGTATCTGTATATCCCTGTGTGATGTCCTTATACTATGTAGGTATCTGTATAGACCAACTGAGCATAATAGACTGACTTATTGTTTGTTTTACAGCCCTGCATAAAAAAATTGATGTGAAAACTCCACTTTGTATTCTCCCGCTAGGGTGGCAAATAGCAGTTGAACTGTCCGTCAGTATGTCAGTCTGTCCGTCCATCTAAAAACTTTAATGGTCATAACTTTTTCAATATTTAACATAGCAACTTGCTATTTGGCATGCATGTGCATCTCATGGAGCTGCACATTTTGAGTGGTGAAAGATGACGGTCAAGGTCATCCTTCAAGGTCAAATGTCAAATATTCCGTCCGTCCGAGAACTTTAACATTGGCCATAATTTTTTACACATTGAAGATAGCAACTTGATATTTGGCATGCATGTGTATCTCCTGGAGCTGAACATTTTGAGTGGTGAAAGGTCAAGGTCATCCTTCAAGGTCAAAGGTCAAAAATAAAAAATAAAATATTTTAATTTCTCCATTCAATCTCTTACTTACTTCTCATGGAGCTGCACATTTTGAGTGGTGAAAGGTCAAGGTCATCCTTCAAGGTCAAAGGTCAAATATATGGCTACAAAGCAGCGCAATAGGGGGCATTGTGTTTCTGACAAACATCACTTGTTGAAAATATATTATTAAGTATACCAAGCAATGTTTAGCTCGGCTGTTTTCGGAGAAAACCTGAGGTATTGTCATATCCAGCTCGTCGTCCGCAGTGCTAAATCCTTTACATTGGCTCTAAAATCAAAGTGCTTCCACCTACAAGTTTGAAACTTCATATGTAGATGCACCTTGATGAGTTCTACGTGCCACGCCCATTTTTGTGTCACTAGGTCAAAGGTCAAGGTCACTGTGACCTCTAAATAAAAAAAAAAATTTGACAAGCTTTCCTTTATTCAAAATGAGCTGAGCGCTGGCACCCGTAATGCGGTGCTCTTGTTCAGTCATATCACTTGGTCTGTTTACCTGCTCACATGGCCTTAGGGATTATTTGATGACTGAGCTATCCAGCCCTGAAGGTTGAGTTATCTATTTAGAGTTTGATATGTTAACATTGCTCATTTTACATTTAACCCTTTACCACGTATTTTGACGCATTTGTAGTCCCTTAGAAAGTTAAATTTAATTTAAGACTTTTCTTACTAGATTCGAGTTTTAAAGGCCTCATTTACAAGCCTAAGGTACTAATGAACAGCAAACAGCATAAAACCTGAACAGACTGCGAGTTACTCGTAGGCTGTTTTGGTTTTATGCTGTTTGCACATAGCCATTTTCATGTTGTTTCTGAGTGAGTTAAAGATGTTTCCCAAATAAAGATCTTTTACAAATACAGATTTGATTTTTCATTTACTTTCTCCAAGAATATTTACACAGGGGACTAAAATTAGGCCAAGGTAGATAATACACTTCAACTCCAATATATCGCGGTTGAAGGGGTCCAAAGATCGCGACCGTGATATATCCGGCGCACGATATAAATTGTAAGGTTATGTGTGTATGTATATGTATGCATTAGCATCGTTATGCAATCTCAAAACACGCTATTTACCTACCTTATTCAATTATGTGTTATATCCATATGTTATTCATTGGTATAACACAAAACATTATTCCTTGTGAGTATTTTCAAATGCATATAATTAAATTTGTAATCCGAAAAACATTGCCGAGTTGTATTGTTCAAGAAAGCATGCACAAATTAGACCGAGTGCAAAATGATGTCATTCATTCTCATGAAAAGCATGGGTTTTAATAGTAGTGCATTTTGACAAACTGAGGGATCTTCACCTCTAAATTAAAAGCAAGTACCGGTAGTTTACACTGTATCTAATGCACACAGATTGTTGCGATAGGTCAGTATTGACTTGTGACATTTACAGTTATAATTGTGTACACCTTCATGTGTGCACTGGTGCATTTAGGCAGTTCAAAGCAAATTCAATACAGAATGGTAACACCCGAAATGACCTGTGATGCTTGACAAGAGGGGCTATTGTTTATCGCAGTACACAGGTGTTAAAGTGATGTACAATGTAAGCAAACAATCTGGTCAAAACTGGATTATGAGTGTTGGATTAAAGTTGGTGAAAAAAGGGAAAATACTAGCTTGAAACGGATTTTAATTCATCAAATTCTCAGATTAAAACATCTTATTTGGGGATTATGCTAGTCAGATTTTTGGGAGCCATAGCCGATTCGCGATGTATTGGACAACGCGATAAAACGGACCGTGATATATTGGAGTTGCAGTGTAGTACAGTTACACAAATATAGATTCTGCTTTGAAGTGATATGGTCAAAGGAAAATGAACAGTTGTTATACCCTGAAATAATTTAGTCACTTAAGGTCATTTTTTGTTTGGTAAATTCCGTCCGCATGCATAAATTGTGAACAACTTTATGGTGCAAATTAAATCCACATTTCTCTAGGAAGTTAAAACGAAACTTTAAATTTGTCATCACCTTGAAGTGTAGATGAACAAGACACAATTTTCAAGTTATGCCACAAATAAGAATTTGAAAACCTGCAATAACTGTGACAAAGGACTTTAGGGGTGTTAGTTGCGTTCATGGTAAAGCTCTTGTTATATCAAACATTATGTACTCTGTTCAGGATGACAAAGACGTGCATGCTGCTAACTGGAAGGCCTTCACAGAGCTGAATAACACCAGCCAGGTCATGCTGAAGGATCTCACTTTCACCCTTGTTATGAAGGTGGGAAACTGCATAGCTGATAAAAGTGTAGTATTACGCAGCCAGTGTCACCACCATTGATCTAGTTTGTGTTGTCTACGAGTTGGTTTCACTTTGCATATGTTATTGTGGTCAACATTCCCACAGCCATTAATTAATGATTATTTCATGTCCATTTTAAAAAATACCATGCTTTTAATCACCATGTTCAAAAAGCATTTATTTGCGCCGCCATTACATGTCCTATGTTTGTTGTTCGGCTATGTACTAACGTATTTGCCAATAAAATTGACTTGACTTGATAATGTGAATAGCTGATAACAATCAAGCTGATAACTTGCTTAGCTTATAACAGGCATAGCTGGTAACTTGTCAAGCTGATAACTTGCATAGCTGGTTACAAGCAAACTAATAAAATGCATAGCTGAAAAGAGTCATAGATTTTATATTCATAGTGCGTACATGATTTCCATATAACTAAAGATAATTTTCCCCATGTCCAAAGCATGTGTCAGGGACTGAAACTTAGCTAGCATACTCGCAAAATGTGAGCGAGATTTATGGATAGCGGGTCGAAAAAAATATAAAGCTTGCAATTTTCTGCGAGGAGAAATTTCAAATTTCTCAAACCTGTTTTTCCATAAATCCTTTGAGTATTGAGAGATAATAACTTTCTATAATCAAGACTCCCATTTTGAGTATCGAGAGATAATGACTTTCTATAATCAAGACTCCCATTTTGAGAATTGAGAGATAATAACTTTTTATAATCAAGACTCCCATTTTGAGTATTGAGAGATAATGACTTTCTATAATCAAGACTCCCATTTTGAGTATTGAGAGATTATAACTTTCTATAATCAAGACTCCCTTTTTGAGTAATGAGAGATAATAACTTTCTATAATCAAGACTCCCATTTTGAGTATTGAGAGATAATAACTTTCTATAATCAAGACTCCCATTTTGAGGATTGAGAGATAATAACTTTCTATAATCAAGACTCCCATTTTGAGTATTGAGAGATCATGACTTTCTATAATCAAGACTCCCATTTTGAGTATTGAGAGATAATGACTATCTATAATCATGACTCCCATTTTGAGTATTGAGAGATAATGACTATCTATAATCAAGACTCCCATTTTGAGTATTGAGAGATAATAACTTTCTATAATCAAGACTCCCTTTTTGAGTAATGAGAGATAATAACTTTCTATAATCAAGACTCCCATTTTGAGTATTGAGAGATAATAACTTTCTATAATCAAGACTCCCATTTTGAGTATTGAGAGATAATGACTATCTATAATCAAGACTCCCATTTTGAATATTGAGAGATCATAACTTTCTATAATCAACACTCCCATTTTGAGTATTGAGAGATCATAACTTTCTATAATCAACACTCCCATTTTGAGTATTGAGAGATAATAACTTTCTATAGTCAAGACTCCCATTTTGAGTATTGAGAGATAATAACTTTCTATAGTCAAGACTCCCATTTTGAGTATTGAGAGATAATAACTTTCTATAATCAAGACTCCCATTTTGAGTATTGAGAGATAATAACTTTCTATAATCAAGAATCCCATTTTGAGTATTGAGAGATAATAACTTTCAATAATCAAGACTCCCATTTTGAGTATTTAGAGATAATAACTTTCTATAGTCAAGACTCCAATTTTGAGTATTGAGAGATAATAACTTTCTATAGTCAAGACTCCCATTTTGAGTATTGAGAGATAATAACTTTCTATAGTCAAGACTCCCATTTTGAGTATTGAGAGATAATAACTTTCTATAGTCAAGACTCCCATTTTAAGTATTGAGAGATAATAACTTTCTATTATCAAGACTCCCATTTTGAGTATTGACTCCCATTTTAATGATGAAGATCTTGCTTTAATTGAACGAGTTAAGTGTTAAAAAATTACATAAACACATTTGGCCGCAATTGTTGTTGTTGTAAGATTCAAGGGAAGCTACTCTGGTACGAGCCATGGTTCACTAGGCGCTTGCAGCTAATAAGGCTTAAAGCGTCTCGGTGATCGCCACTTTCTAAAAATCTGTCCGTCTGCACAATCAAAAACGTTCATCAATCTTGGACAAATTTCGTATGAAGCAACAATGATTATGCTTGTTTAAGATGCCAACATATAATGCACAATTTTAAGCGATATGGTACCAGAATTGTATTGTTTTAAATAAAAGATATAAAAATCCCCAATTGCGAGTAAGTTAATCATTTTGTAAGTGAAAAACAAATCAACTTGCAAAAAAATGCAAGTGCCTTAATAGATTAAATTGGGTCCCTGTGTGTTGTGTACCTGACCGAATGGTCCAGGTCAAAATTAAAAGGTTAAAACAATGCCCATATTACTCAGAATAAGAATGTTTGTGTTGCATTCTGTTCTACAATGTGGTACTTGTGAGGTATATTATGCTATGTCTGGAATATCTTTTAGTAAATAATATTGTGTGTGTTATTTTTATGCTGTTTGCAATATGTAGAGGAGGGTATACTGCATTCACCCTTCGTGTCAGTCTGTCTGTCTGTCATTCATACATGCCATAATTTTTTAGGTCCAAAGCGGGACATTCCATAAAAAATTGTCGGGACATTTGACCAAAAAGCAGGACACCTAAAACGATCTATCATTCCACGTTTACTATAGTCAGTATAGTACTAACAAAAACTCTTGATACTTTTATTCAAGACATAAAACATCTGATATGAAGCATGAAATCTTAAACATAACAATAACAGTTTTATTAAATTAGACAATAGCAAACAACGAAGATAATATTCATCTGTTTAAGAGTACAAAATCTAGAACATTACGACAACAATACTCATTATATTAATTTCAATGGCAAACATTAACGCAGGGGAGGCTATCCAGTTGACTGAAAGTACGGGTTACAGTACACTATCTACCGAACAGTTACATCAGTTACACACGGAATGCGCGGCCATACACATTTCCGTATTTTGTTTTCTTCCTATATACACAGATTAAACTGAATTGTGAATTGTCAGGCGCTGTATTGGGGTAGTGTCAAACTGTCATGAATAACAACACGTTGTTTTTATTACAATAACACAAGACAAGATGGGTAACTCTTTTACTGTTTGTTGCGATGTTTTTTTAAGCATGTGTCCATGCGCAGTTTGTTACTTGTCAATTTCCGCGGCTTAATTGGAGTAGGGTCAAACTGTCATGCATAGCACCTCGTTGTTTTTAGCTTAATTGGAGTAGGGTCAAACTGTCATGCATACCACCTCGTTGTTTTTATTACAATTACACTAGACAGGATGGGTATCACTTATTGGACTGTTTGTTGCGATTTTGGTATATTGCACATTCGGAATATCCCGCTATATTGGAACTAAACATTGAATGTAAAAGACTCTATTATGACGTAGCGTTAATTTTACAAAACAATTGTTTTGTAAACCGTTTCAAACAAATACAAAATAAACACATTTTCAACATTTATTTCATTATAATAAAACTATCGATAGCAATAAGCGACCACTATCTTGAAGACCACCATGGTGTGAATGCCTGATGAAATCAATAATTAGCCGATAAATCGCTGATAAGGTGTCATAAACAACACTGGTACACACGATAAGTAGAATCGGATTGTTAATTGGAGGGCAATAAAGGGATTAGCGGTGTTAAGTGTTAGCGAAACAGAGCTTGAATAGCGAATTTTATTGGGAACCTATACACCTTACATCGTTTTTTACGAATGTCGGGACAAATCGTCTCATGGCGGGACGGCGGGACAAAGGGCCCAAAAGCGGGACTGTCCCGCCGAGATCGGGACGTATGGCATGTATGCTGTCATTCTGTCAATCAATCACTAGAAACAAA
Source organism: Dreissena polymorpha (assembly GCF_020536995.1). NCBI lineage: Eukaryota > Metazoa > Mollusca > Bivalvia > Myida > Dreissenidae > Dreissena > Dreissena polymorpha. The sequence goes on from NC_068357.1 coordinate 145,538,135, forward strand.
CTGTTCTTATGAATTACATTCCAAATTTTACCTAAGTGCAATCATTGATTAGTTTATATTTAAAAAGATACAATGAGATTCCAGATCTTACACAGTTCTTGTATTGTCTTTCATCTTGCATTCATGTCTTTTGATTTCAGATCTTCAACAGTTCCAGAGTTGACTCCCATCTTGCCTTCATGTTTCTTTGCAATCGTCCAAAGCGTGAAGTCATGGATGTGATGATGCGACTGACAAAGTCTGCTGGGCAGCAGTACAAGAAGCTCAGGGTGTGATGTCCTGCTGTTGTCTTTGAAGATTTGTATAACTTGTTTACAGAATGCTTTAGAAATTAAATTCTGTGAAGATTTGTATGCTTAGCTAATATGTTTAAAATATGTGGTTCAATTCTTGTTTTCTTTGTTGAGTTTCATTACACTTTTATATTAGTGTTTTTATTTTTATGTCAAAAAAATGTGTCTTATTACAAATAACCTTTAACCTATGTGATATTGATTGGATATATACAGAATTGTTTCATTTAATTGAAAATACATTTGTCCATGCATGCAGGCAATTTAGCACCTTTAATAAAAACGCATCCTACAATATTTTCAGCTCCATGTACATTCTTGCTATTTTATAAAGTTTCTTAAATCTTTAGTTGTGCAAAAAAGGTTTAAAAGTCATGTTGGTATGACTTAGGCAATTGCGGGTCTTGGCATCTGTCTGGGCCAGGCTCTAAAGGAACCAACCATGATCAGCAGCTGTCAGGAGCTTGAGAACAATGCCTCCTGGGGATACAGACTCTCCAAAATGAAGGTACACATGGATAATTGACAGTGCCTAGTTGCTCAAAATGACCATTTTAGCTAACAGACTTCATTTTTGGATTAAGTTATTTATGAAACTTATTTGGTAAGACTTTAATATTTATGTTAATTGTAAACAAATGTGTATGCTCCAATAATTTGCATACGCTGTGAATCCATTATAATGTGCTCCGTTATAACGCTGACTCCAATATAACGCGGATAGGTCTTGGATCCTGTTTGTTCTCCAACCTTCCATTTGGGTCCAGAGCGTTTTCTTGACCTTCAAATATAGCCTCATCCAATGTGCTGATTGCATAATGACTCAACCATTACTTGGGCATTTGACAGTTTTAAGTGTGATAATCTATTGTTTGGTGCAATACAGGTGTGAAAATAGCATGTGTTTCACAATCTTTTGCTGATACTATGTATGCGCTATCAATCTTTTGAATCATCGACACCTTTGAAAAGTTTTACAATACATGTTTCACTTCTTTGTTATTTTCATTGTTATTTTTAGACAAACATCAATATGAATTTAAATATTGTTTGCTAAAATGCAATTGAAAAGGTAACAGGCAAGGAGAAATTAAATAAGTAATCAAGACGAATAGTTCCATCCAAAGGCAGGGTAATTGGACCCTGTCATCAGCAATATATTGGAGTTACAGTGTATGTTTGATAGTAACATGGCTTATATGGGTCTGAAGTTAACGCATGGTTAACCTAAATACAGGTTATACAGGTTATAGTTTTGAGCAAAGGTGACCAGATCTGATATATGAATGCTTTTTAGCTCATCTATTTTTTGAAAAAAAAATTATGAGCTATTGTCATCATCTTGGCATCGGCGTCCGGTTAAAGGCCCTATAAAGGTGACAAATCCAATTATATTGCATATAAACTGGTCTAATTTTTACCGGATTTTAGTTACTCTTGCATAAAAAATGCTAAAAACACAGCTTAGGTGCAACGTTGTCAAGAATTATGGGAGATATACCCATTTCATAATTGGAAGAAATGTTTACAACTTTGCAACTAACGTGATGTGTAGCCTCAAAGCGGTGACATATGCTAAAAAGAAAGAAAGTCGAAAGAAAATTCAATTTTAATTCTATTTTAAACAATTTTTTACCAGCAGAAAGTAACTTATTAGATCACTTTTTACCATTTAGAAGAGACCTACTTTGTGAGTGATTCCGGAAAACGTTGAAAATCAACGATATATTTTTGGTTACCTATGTCACTTTCACTTTCCCGAGTAAACAGCTATGTAAATAAACTGATTGTTTGTAAACACGATTGACTTGGAGGACACTGTATTTTAAGCTCAAATAAGTTGTATTGCTCATTTTTTATGGTAATGTCCAATAGCATATATATAATGTTTTTTGATAACCTTTATTAATAAAATATGAAAAAAATATTTAAAAATTGGTAAATAATTACGGATTGTCACCTTTATAGGGCCTTTAAGTTTTGCGTTTAGGTCCACTTTTCTCATAAAGTATCAATGCTCATGCATTCAAACTTGGTACACTTACATGCTATCATGAGGGGACTGGGCAGGCAAAGTTAGATAACTCTGGCTTGCATTTTGACAGAATTATGTTCCCTTTTTATTCATAGAAAATTGAAAATTTTGGTTAAGTTTTGTGTTTAGGTCCATTTTATTCCTTAAGTATCAAAGCTATTGCTTTCATACTTGCAACACTTACTAACTATCATAAGGGGACTGTGCAGGCAAAGTTATGTAACTCTGACTGGCATTTTGACAGAATAATGTGCCCTTTTTATACTTAGAAAATTGAAAATTTGGTTAAGTTTTGTGTTTAGGTCCACTTTTTTCCTAAAGTATCAAAGCTATTGCTTTCATACTTGCAACACTTACTAACTATCGTAAGGGGACTGTGCAGGCAAAGTTATGTAACTCTGACTGGCATTTTGACGGAATTATGGGCCCTTTATACTTGAAAATTTGGTTAAGTTTTGTGTTTTGGTCCACTTTACCCTTAAAGTATCATAGATATTGCTTTCATACTTGGAACACTGGCAAACTATCATAAGGGGACAGTAAAGGACAAGTTGCATAACTCTGGTTGTCATTTTTACGGAATTATGGCCCTTTTTTGACTTAGTAACTTTGAATATATGGGTACATTTTGTGTTTAGATCCACTTTACTTCTAAAGTATCAAGGCTATTGCTTTTAAACTTCAAATACTTTCATGCTATCATGAGGGTACTGTACCTGGCAAGTTGGAATTTACCTTGACCTTTGAATGACCTTGACTCTCAATCCCCCCCCCATTATTATTATTGTTTAATTAAAGATCATCTAATAAATGACCACCACACCCTCACACTATACCCCCCCCCCCCCCCCCCCCCCCACCCCCACTGCAAAAAAATAATTTTTATGCCCCTGGTAGGGTGGCCTATATCAGTTGAACTGTCCGTCAGTATGTCAGTCAGTCTGTCCGTCCGTCCGAAAAAGACTTAAACATTGGCAATAACTTTTTCACTTTTGAAGATAGCAATTTGATATTAAGCATGCATGTGTATCTCATGGAGCTGCACATTTTGAGTGGTGAAAGGTCAAGGTCATTCTTCAAGGTAAAATGTCAAATTTATGGTGTCTGTCCGTCCGAAAACTTTAACATTAGCCATAACTTTTTCAATATTGAAGATAGCAACTTGATATTTGTCATGCATGTGTATCTCATGGAGCTGAACATTTTGAGTGGTGAAAGGTGAAGGTCAAGGTCATCCTTCAAGGTCAAATGTCAAATAAATGGCGTCTGTCCATCCGAAAACTTTACCATTTGCCATAACTTTTTTTAATATTGAAGATAGCAACTTGATATTTGGCATGCATGTGTATCTCATGAAGCTGCACATTTTGAGTGGTGGAAGTTCAAGGTCAAGGTCATCCTTCAAGGTCAAAATTTTTTTTTAATTCAAAGCGGCGTTCTCATGAAGCTGCACATTTTGAGTGGTGAAAGCTCAAGGTCAAGGTCATCCTTCAAGGTCAAGGTCATCCTTCAAGGTCAAAGGTAAACAAATAAAATCAAAGCAGCGTTCTCATGAAGCTGCACATTTTGAGTGGTGGAAGTTCAAGGTCAAGGTCATTCGTCAAGGTCATCCTTCAAGGTCAAAGGTAAAAAAAATCATCAAAGCGGCATTATCATGAAGCTGTGGTGGAAGTTCAAGTTCAAGGTCATTCTTCAAGGTCAATGGTCAAAAAAATATATAAAAATTCAAAGGGGCGTTATCATGAAGCTACACATTTTGAGTGGTCGAAGTTCAAGGTCAAGGTCATCCTTCAAGGTAAAAAAAATTAAATAATAATAATCAAAGCGGCATTATCATGAAGCTGCAAATTTTGAGTGGTGGAAGGTCAAGGTCATTTTTCAAGGTTAAGGTCATCCTTCAAGGTCAAACATCAAAAAAATATATAAAAATTTCAAAGCGGCGTTCTCATGAAGCTGCACATTTTGAGTGGTGGAAGGTCAAGGTCATTCTTCAAGGTCAAGGTCATCCTTCAAGGTCAAAGGTCAAAAAAATAATTTGAAAGCGGCGTTATCATGAAGCTGCATATTTTGAGTGGTGGAAGGTCAAGGTCATCCTTCAAGGTCAAGGTCATCCTTCAAGGTCAAATGTCAAAAAAAATAATTTCAAAGTGGCGTTCTCATAAAGCTGCACATTTTTGAGTGGTGGAAGTTCAAGGTCAATGTCATCCTTCAAGGTCAAAGGTAAAAAAAAAACAAAAAAACTTCAAAGCGGCGCAATAGGGGGGCATTGTGTTTCTGACAAACACATCTCTTGTTTTTTTCAAACATTGTTAAAAAAGCACAAATATTTATTTTTATTATGTTATTTTTGAAATACCGTCCAACCAAGAATCCCCCCCCAAAAAATAAATAAATTTTTGTTTGCATTTTTGGAAGATAATGTAATAAATGACCCCCCCCCCCCCCCCCACTATACACCCCTCTCCACTCCACCCCTCCCTCCTTTGTGATTGAAATTGAGATAGGTCCCTACACCTTTAATAAAAAAAATAGATGAGCGGTCTGCACCCGCAAGGCGGTGCTTTTGTTGTTAGATTTTCTATGCATAATGTAATCATGATTAGCTTTTATGATCACCTTCTTCTATTTGTAAACGTTTAACTTTTGAACACTTTAGAGGCCACTTGATCAAAATATTTGTATGCCGAGTCTTAAACTGGGTAATATAGGTCTTAAAACGATTTCACTAGGTTGAAACTTGTGAACATGCTAGAAGTCAAATAGTAATAGTCCATCCTTATGAAACACACATAACATTTTTTTTCAGCGATTTCTCGGCCAAGTAAGAAAATCTGTTTACAGATAAGAGACTGAAAGTACACTTTATTAAAATTATTGTTCTTTACTTTTCTGTACAAAATATACATGTTAATATTTATAATTTTGTGGCTGATATCTTTTAACTCCATGAACCTTCTTTCAATGACCACATGCTTGAAATCAATGTTTCTTCATAGATCATAAGTGTCCAAAAAACTACTTTAAAAAAATGTTTAAAGTGTTATATATGACATTAAAAAAATGAAATGTTATAAATATTATATATTACACACAGAGCTTTTTTTCTTGATTTGGGTTAAGAGCCTGGCCCAGAGCTTCAGATAAGATGCGTATCTGTGTATTTACGCATTGAAAAAATAGAAAAAATGCATTAATTAATCAGCCAGGTACATAACATTACGCAATACAAATCTTGGTACGTATTTTTAATTGATTAAATATTTTAAAGAAAGTCTGTTCATATCATCATTTTAACTTCTCTCCTTTGCATTTATTTATATAAATAACCATTATTTTAGGATGCTGGGAAATAGAAACAAAACACAAATCTGATATACCTTAGTAAATTTATTGGAGCATAATGCTCCTTTAAAACATTCACACTGAAAGTGGAGAAATCCGGGCACAAGCAGTTTCAGGCAACCAGGTGGACAGCACGGATGTTTGTTTTCCCCCCAGTAATGAGAATGCGCTATCCAGTTGCTCCAATACAACTTTTACAAGCTAATTCCTCCAATCCAGTCCTACAATCCAGTCTTACATGCTAATTCATCCAATCCAATCCAATTCCTCCATTATAACAATATATTTATTTAGCAACCATTTAATAACAAATCCGAAACATACCAAAAGGCCTAAAAAGGGGTTCCGCGAGTGATACACTAATAGACATTCCTAGTCTGTTCTGGACATAACTCTCCCCTATACCAATAATTAAAAAAAAAAAACATTGAAGTGTCATCTTGTGAAATGTGGCTTATTCAGATTTTGTAAGATGACCCAGAGAAACCACCTGTCCCTGTTTAGTCGAGTTTGACCCTCCGGGCCAGTGGTCCCTATGAGATCTTAGTTTTTGTTCTAAAGTCCAACTCGATGCCTGGTTCCCGGCTTAAACAGTATCCTGGCAACGTGTCAAACGATAGAGGCCTAGGATATCAATAACAAAGTCAACACTTGAATTATACACATAGCAGTAATACCACCATGCCGTCTACCCAGGCCGCCAGAATCCCGCAAGTGAAAAGTCTTGTTTTAAAACGCGAGTATTCAGCTTAGTCGTGAACAGCAGCTTTTTTATTCGGCTCAGTCGTAAAAGCAGTGTCCTGACCAGCAGCTTTTTTATGTCCTTTCTTGTCTGCCAGTCCAATAACGTCCAGTAGTTGGTGGGTAACAACCGACATCTCATGTTTAGGTAACCTGAAAGAACATATAAACTAGGCACGAGCTTAATGTTAAAAAACAAGCAATATTTAACAATAACCTATATTCAGGAGCCAAACTTAAGGGTAGGGTGGGCGGGTTTATTAAAGACGTGATTTAACGAGCTTAAAAAATTGTCTGAAATGTTCTGAATGCCTGAAATCCGGTTGATCCGTGTCACTCAAGAGTTTGCTTTGAGGCGCTTATGAAAAGTATCCAGGCAATGCAAGCCCTTTCTGACACTGACTTGATCCTTGTCAACTTTATCAACATCCGTTGAAAACCAGTAAGTGAGCGGACCAACTCAGTGCTGTTATTTATTTAAGACAAATGAAGTCCCACCGCCAGCCCCAAAATAAATGGGATTATGGTCATTGCCATAATCCCGATTATTTTAGGATGCTGGGAAATAGAAACAAACACAAAGTTGATATACCTTAGTAAATTTATTGGAGCATAATGCTCCTTTAAAACATTCACATTGAAAGTGGAGAAATCCGGACACAAGCAGTTTCAGGCAACCAGGTGGACGGCACGGATGTTTGTTTTCCCCCCAATAATGAGAATGCGCTATCCAGTTGCTCCAATACAACTTTTACAAGCTAATTCCTCCAATCCAGTCCTCCAAGCTAATTCATCTAATCCAATCCAATTCCTCCATTATAACAATATATTTATTTAGCAACCATTTAATAACAAATCCGAAACATACCAAAAGGCCTAAAAAGGGGTTCCGTGAGTGATACACTAATAGACATTCCTAGTCTGTTCTGGACATCACTTTCCCCTATGCCAATAATTTAAAAAAAAAACATAGAAGTGTTATCTTGTGAAAAGTGGCTTATTCTGATTTTGTAAGATGACCCAGAGAAACCACCTGTCCCTGTTTAGTCGAGTTTGACCCTCCGGGCCAGTGGTCCCTATGAAATCTTAGTTCTAGTTTTAAAGTCCAACTCGATGCCTGGTTCCCGGCTTAAACAGTATCCTGGCAACGTGTCAAATGATAGAGGCCTAGGATATGGATTACAAAGTCAACACTTGAATTATACACATAGCAGTAATACCACTATGCCGTCTACCCAGGCCGCCAGAATCCCGCAAGTGAAAAGTCTTGTTTTAAAACGCGAGTATTCAGCTTAGACTTGAACAGCAGCTTTTTTATTCGGCTCAGTCGTGAACAGCAGTGTCATGAACAGCAGCTTTTTTATGTCCTTGTCTGCCAGTCCAATAACATCCATTAGTTGCAGGGTAACAACCGACATCTCATGTTAAGATAACCTGAAAAAAAGTACATATAAACTAGGCACAAGCTTAATGTTAAAAAACAAGCAATATTTAACAGTAACCTATATTCAGGAGCCAAACTTAAGGGTAGGGTTTATTAAAGACGTGATTTAGCGAGCTTAAAAAAAAAGTTGAAGATCCGCACTAGAGACCCAAAACCGGTCATGGTAGACAGATATACCATTGAAAAAAAGAAAAGAAAACCTGCCACATTCTTAGATCATCTTTCATGTCAACAGTGATACGAAGGTGGTGATGTGGCTTAGATAGGTCACAAACAGAGTCAATCAGTCTTCTTCAGAAAGGCCTGCCAGGAACAACTGCTCTACATGCAAAGTTTAATGACCCTATCGAAGACTGCATCTCTCTTAATGTGCATTTTTTCCGCGAAAGAAAATTGTCTATTTTTTCTGATATTTCCTTTATTTTTTCCCTCAGGACACGTACTATCATCTCTGAATCAAGAAATAGACCCAAGAAGATTAGTTTAGTACATGGTCCTTCAGTTTTGTCCTCTGCAATTGGAACACCTAGAGCAGACATCCTTTCATTAAAAACAGACATTATGCAGGGGCAATCATTTGTCCCTCTCTTTCCCCCAAATAAAAAGTCATCTAAATAATGCAAAAGTCTACCTGCCTTTGAATGCCTGGTCACACAGCTTTTGAGGAAAGAGGCGAATAGTTCCCAAGTCTTACACGCGATACTACAACCGAATGGCATAACCTTGTCAAAATAGAATGTTCCATCAAACTTAAAGCCCAATTGGTCATAGTCCAACTTTGCGATAGGTAAAACTCTAAAAGCCGACTGAATATCTGATTTCCCAAGTAAGCAGCCTTTACCTAAATCCTGGATCATATGGATTGCTTCATCAAACTGTGTGTATTGCATCGAACACAAATTTGGGTCAATAAAATCATTCACTGACTCCTGGTGGATAAGACAGGTGGTGGATGAGGCGGTATTCCCCGGGCTCTTTCTTGGGAACTAGCCCGAGTGGAGACACCCGTAATGAAGGTATTGGACGTGTTTCGAAAGGACCTGCGACCCGACCTGCCTCAACTTCCTTTTGAATTTTACGCCGAACCATTTCCGGTTAATCACGAGCAGATTTTAAATTGTTAGCCTTATGCGGGAATCTTGGACCAGAATAATACATGGGGAAACCATATGTGAAACCATTCAGTATATCTGCAGCATTTTGGGGGTCATAATGTTGAAGTTCATTCGCAAGTTCGTCCAATTTTATAGGTGTTTTAGCCAGAGAAAAAATTGGGAGAGTGGCAACTGAGGTTTCAAAAACAGTGAAATGACTTTCGCTATTACAGTAGCTATTAAAACATTCTAAAACAATACCACACACTATAATTCACACAGCATCTACTGAACCTACCTTACTAAACAAATTAGGCTGTTTTTCCGTCACTGCAACTTCTTTAGAACTTGAAGACTTGTCCAGCTGTAAGAAAAACACAGTTTTAAAGAGTATTTCAGCCATATGCGGGTAAGGTAACTAACTTAGTTTTTATATGTCAACATTACCAATCTAGGAAGTTAATTTGCACTTTAAGTTCACATACTTAACCTGCCTGGCCCTTAATGCAATGCCAAGCTAAGTCTTTATGTAAGCTATCTACACACTAACTTAAAAGTCCAATATCTTAATCCAATGTTTGGTTATTGAGCGGATACTGTTTCTCTATTTATACTAACAGCGTTAATAACCTTTACCTAACAAGCCCCAAATAAAATCCCAAGCTAGTTCTCCATGCAAACTTGCTATATCCAAAGTTGTATAAGTATTGTTTAATGAAAACTGTTCAACCCATTTACCCAGTCAGTTTGTTGAAAACCTGGTTTATAAATAATTGTTTAATTAATACCACTATATCAACCTTTTAACTATAACAAGGGACAAAATTGTCACAAAACCAGGTTTTTAACTCAAAGTGTGACCTTGCAGATATCAACGTAATTCTTTCGCGCGACACACCGTCCAATGATGGTGAACAAATGTGCCAAATGATTTTAAAATCTCACCATGAATGACATAGTTATGGCCCGGACAAGCTTGTTCCGCCCGCCCGCCCACCCGCCTATCTAATAACCATTTTTTTCCTTTGGAAAACCTGGTTAATAATATATAAACCAAATGCTAGATGATCACTCACGCGAGCTTTGCAGTAGGTGAGAAGTCTGTTTGTATCCTTGAACGTAGGCAGAAAGGCTCTCATACAGGTCTCTGCAGTGTGCACATCATCCTATATTAAACACACAAAACATGAAGTACCCAACCATAACTGTTTTATATTAGAAATAACAAGAGATGCGTTTGTCAGAAACACAATGCCCCCTACTGCGCCGCTTTGAAATAAAATTTCTATTTACATGTATCATTTGGCAGATATAGAAATCATGTCCCTTTAAAGCTAATTACTTCCCTTGGATTTTGTTTTTTTACCTTTGACATTGAAGGATGACCTTGACCTTTCACCACTCAAAATGTGCAGCATGCCAAATATCAAGTTGCTATCTTCAATATTAAAAAAGTTATGGCCAATGTTAAAGTTTTCGGACGGACGATTGCCAGACAGACAGACAGACGGACTGACAGTTCAACTGCTATATGACACCCTACCTGAGGGTAGCCCCTCTTCCCCTTCCCCTGAATGAAAAGTTACTTCGTCCACCACGAAAGGGGTGCGTACTTCCACTTTGGTTCAATTTAAAGCATGACTTCCGCCCGTGGTTAGGTAAAACACAAAAAGAACAAGACAAATAGTGTGTGCATATTTGCAATTGGGCCATTTGCAGAAATTGTTATTAAAGTCAAGACAAGCCTTTGAGCGTAAGGGGGGAGCCATCTGAGGTGGAGAGAAATTAGATATGGTAGTGCTTGATGGCCCACTGGGGCAGCTCATAATTCGCAGCCACAAGTCAGAGTTAATCTTTCCCCATGGTTGGAGATTAAAGGATTGACGAAGCCTAAACTGTTCGTCATATGCACGCCAGGCCATGGAGGTGGAGCGACTTGCTGCTTCGCGAATTATTGTCATGTACTGCAGCAAATCCTGGACCATGTCTGGATGCTGACGGATATAAATAGACATAAAGATAATAAAGGCATCTGTCCAACTATCAATGGAGGAAATTTTTTCCTGTGCCGATTTTGGACGGGCTTCTATTTGTCCCCTATCATTTAAATGCAAGATGTTGTGTGATTCGGTCAACTCAATGTTCCGCTTGAGTAAGAGGGCCAGATTAATGTAATTATTCAGACAGATTTTTTGGGAGATAGCAGTTGGTACATGGACCGATACTTCGTCCGTTCCCAAAGGGATTTGCCTTTCGGCGACATCAAGAGGAAAATGAGTCAATTGAGATGGTTTTGGAACTGATGGGGGATTGCAGAGTGTTCCAGATTCCCTCAAAAGTGCTACGAAATCGACGACGCACCTGTCCATACCTGCCGAGGAATCACCTTCATTCCCGGTCAGTGAGATCGGTACCACCTCCGCCTCGCCATCATCGGCAACCCTAGCAGATTTTTTCTGTCTTGGAGGGTTGTTGTTTACTGCTTTTCTCTTCCCAGACATTTGATGTTCGAAGATACAAACTATTTTATTTTATTAAAGACGTGATTTAGCGAGCCTAAAAAAGTGTCCGAAATGTTCCGAATGCCTGAAATACGTGTCACTCAAAAGTTTGCTTTGAGGCGCTAATGAAAAGTATCGAGGCAATGCAACCCCTTTCTGACACTGACTCGATCCTTGTCAACTTTATCAACATCCATTGAAAACCAGTAAGTGAGCGGACCAACTCAGTGCTGTTATTTATTTAAGACAAATGAAGTCCCACCACCAGCCCCAAAATAAATGGGATTATGGTCATTGCCATAATCCCGATTTATAATATTTCAAGATTAAACACGCCGTGTAATATATCAGTTACCTGTGTAAATATAAAATACCCCTCAATATTCTTTAGTATCCTTTATGGCTGAAACAAGGGAGTAAAATACGCTTTAACAATAATAGTAGGGGGTAATATACCCTTTCGACTAAAAAATCCTTATCTCGAGCTCTGGCCTGGCCCTTCATTTTGGTGGAAAAATTATCAACAGAACTGAAAAAAGGGAAGAAATTACCCAAAGTAAGCTTGCCATTTGGGGGAAATTGCATCATTTAAAGAAATTCTCTACGGGGAAGGGGGTTTCTTTTGGGGAAAGGGGCCTATATAAGGCTCTTGCTATAGAAGGAAAAAAGCGCTGACACATGATGTTACCATAGCACCATGAATGCTAGGAGACTAACATTGTGTTTGTGTTTATATTGTTCTTTAAAAAAAATCATTCTCAGCCTGGGATAATGGGGCCTAATGCTAGTGTGTAAAATGTCTCAGGTTAGGCTGTCAGTTTGCTGTTTGGGAATGCAAAGGCTGGTCTGGGATGTCATATGACGCATATGCATTAGGTCCAGTAGCCAGAGGCTCACATTATCCCATACATATAAGTTTATGCCTGCCCTCTCAATGTGTGTTTTCAGATCTCATTCAAGGATGCCATTCTTAGCCCCAACAGTGAGAAGACTAAGCTACTTCCGGCCATTGCACAGAATCATGCTGCAGATACAGAACTTGTCAGGGAATTCTGTCGGTATGGGACTTAACTCACTTAAAGACTGACCCATAAAAGCCATGGGTCAGTCCTGCAGATCTCAAATTTGGCCAAAATTCAGTACTTAGTCAAAACGAAATTGGGTATTTAAGTCAAAATGACAAGATGTTTACTAATTCAAAGGACCCTGGCTCCATTTCCAAAATGGTGAAAAACAGAACACCATCAAACATATAAAGAGTGAGTGAAAATGATTTATTATTTGTTTGATGCCTTTCTTTGTGTTAAAACATGTTTCACCACTCAAGTTGAATGAGAGCTAGATTGTAAGGGCAGATCAAATGGACTCATTTGATTGGAGAGTAAGTTTCGGCTGTGCTAAGGCAGAGGTGTTTATACTGATTTGAAAGACAAATGCAGTGTACAAATACCAAACCAATCAAAACACCAGGTTCTTCACTCTGTTTTTTTTTTATTATTTAACACTTATGAACAAGAATGTTTCTACAATATATACAATTGTATAATGTGTGAAGAATATTTGTCATGTTCTTGATATGAATACTTTTATGTTCCTTGCGTCTACTGATGCCAGAAACCATGTAGCAATTAGCATGTATGTTCTTTTTTTCTGTCCTCACATCCATAAGAGATTAACCCAAAAAAGTTTCATCTAAAATCAATTATACTTATAAAATGCTTAGATATTTGCAGGAAGCATTTCTTTGTACATTGTACACACATCCACAACCCCTGAACACATTTCAACTTTGACAGTGATCTACTTTTCCACTTAATTTATATAGAAGGTCTAGATTTTTAGTCACCCCCAAAAAAATTCTTTAGACTTACACTAAAAATGCTTCATACAAAGCTATGATTTTTGCATGGATGATTTCCTTGAACACTATTAACTGACCCACATCAATTGACCTCATTTTGACTTTGACATTGACCTTCTTTTGGACTTTTGTTTATTCCAATGTGCCTATGAATCAGTACTAACAAGCCTAAAATGGTGGCATATGGGTTTCTTTATTGCAGCTTCTTGTTTCTACCTTTTACTAAGACTCGAGTAAATGGGCTAATGAATCAATACTGGCATTGCTTCCACCAGGGACATTGATGATTTTTGAATGAAGCATCTTGTAAATTAGATATGTGTCAGTATTACAGTCATGTGTTTCTGTTTGGATGAATCCATGAAAATAAGGTCTTTTTGTTACTTGGACTGTTATGTGTATGAAACCTTTGCCAGAATTACCATGCCTGTTCTGGTTTTCAGTTCATTTAAGCTTGATGAAGACGAGGGACTGTTACTGTACCTTGATCACCTGTTTGTGGCTCCTGACGACGGTGCCAGAGATCTGGACGCAAGAATGGCAGTAATAGCTCGGGCCCAAGGGGCCATTGCAAAAATCAAGAACAAAGATGAGCTTCTGTTTAAAATAAAGAAGATATATATGAGGTAAGAAATCACTTGTGGAACAAGCACTCTTTGTTGTATGGAGTAAATTTAAATCTGAAATCTGAGGCAGTCTCAGTGTTCTGTCGAGGTCTTGAAATTGTAATCGTATTTTATAGTAACATATTGTTTTATTTAAAAAACATTAACAGTTTTAAGTTTTTGGTTTGTGTTTAAAAATATTTTAAAATATCCTTAAGTTTTCATGAACCCTGAGACTTTTGTCCTACGTCTTTTGATACCTCGGCAGAACACCACAGTCTAGTTTTTTGTTGTTTTTATGTTTCAAATTTATTTATTTTATGATTGAATTTAAAAGATAGTGATATTATTTGTTTTGTATTGCCAAATGAACAATTATCTACATAATAAATTATATAAATTAGAGTAAAATATCCAATCCAACAAAAATACAAATACAATTGAGATGTATATTAATTGAAGTCTCGTTCTGAAAACATTGGCTGAATGCATGCACTTAAAGTGTCATCCCAGATTAGCCTGTGCAGTTCACGTCTGATAATCAGGGAAAACACTTTCTGCCCAAACTGGATTTTCTTTTAGAAGCGAGTTTCTTTAAATAAAAAATTATGAAAAAGTTGAAAGTGTCATCCCTGATAAGCATGTGCAGATTAGCATGCGTTTAGCCCAGTTTTCACAGAACGACGCTCATTTGTTTATGTTTAGGACAAGTGCCTATGACTATGAGAGCCTGAGGTTCACCTTGGAGACGATAAAGAAGCAGGCTGGAACTGACCTGGAGGACATTCCTATAGACAAGGTGGGCAAACCTGGAATTGTGTTTGCCACATGTGATGTGCATCGGTTTTATTTTATATGGTCATGAATTGAAAATCCTCATTTGTTTGTTTGACTCATATGATTTGCATGTGTTTTATAACAGGTGAATTACATGGTCAGAAATCAAAAATCATAGTTTGTTTTGATTAGATGGTCAGATGAAGCAGTTGTTGATTATGGTGTTATAATCTATAGATTATTTGGCATGTTTATGTCCCTAATAATGTGTCATACAGTCAGTCCGTCTGGCTTTCCGTTTTACTGAGGGTTCTTAGATATTGAGCTGAATTATGGCATGTAACCTACATATCCAACAAATGAAGTGTTGAGTTTCATTCCTGTCCATTGAATTTTGGTGAAGTTATGGGCCTTGGACTTTAAAAAATTATCTATTATAACTGTTTTCCGGAAATAAAAACGAGCATTTTGTATCCCATAAAATCTATTTACCAGACCACATCTAGCGTTGACATTTTGGCTTTTGCTATAAGGAATACTGATTTCAAATTTGTTAACTTTATTTATCTAAATATTGTACGAAATACTAGTTGATTTTGAGTGTAAATGGGCTTTTAAGCTATGTTGTTGAAACTTAGTATGTTGATAGGCATCCAGATGGGGAATATGCATGGTATTTCAGTTTTTTCCATCAGACAAAAATTGTTGTTTGCGGCGGTTACAGATGGTTTGTTTATAGAAATAATTGAAAAAATAAAATTTGGATCCAAAAATAAGTAAACAAGTATGTAATTATGGTATGTGGATAGAGGGCCACACTGTCAGTTGTATCCATCTGTCTGTTCATCCGTCCGAAAATATGGATCCTGCGATAACTCAAAATCACCTAGGCAATGTTGATGAAACTCACATTTATAATTGATTAAATAATTAGAAATATGGTCAAATGGGAAAAATGCACAGTTTTGCATTTGTTGTTATGGTTGTTGTTTTTAAGAAGTGGTTGCTACATGGTGGTGGTTGCTAAGATTACATAACTTATGGAAAACTAAAATCTGGATCTTTGGACAACATAAAAAGTACTCATGTTTGGTAAATGAAAGATGGTATGCTGATAGAGGGCCACTTTGGGAATATGCATTTTTGTTCAGTTTTGGCTTTCCACCAGTCCATCTGTCCATCCGAAATTTATGGATTCTGCTTAACTCACTAAGTGAAGAGTTGATGAAAAGTGTGTGGATAGAGGGTTTTGGGATGAATATGTATGTAATTTCAGTTTGTTTTGGTCAGACACATATTGTGATTTCTTTGTTTAGTGTTTACTAAGATATATTAAAATTAAAAAATCTCCATTTTGCCATAACTATAAATTACTAAAACTAGGGTAATGAAACTTATGCAGTTCCTGTTCTTACTTTTTACTACATAAAACCAGTATGGGGTTGCTGTTTTGTGTGTGACTCAGCTCGTATTTGTAATTGAAGTGTTTCTCATGTGTTGTGTGCCATGTTCCCTGCAGGGCCTGAAGCTGCTTGACTACCTGAAGGTGTACTCCCGAGTGTCCCCACCCTCGGACTATGAGACAGAGTTCAAAATGGGGGGAGACAAAAAGGAAGTAAGTCATTGACAATTCTGCTAAAAAATAGTCACACTTTATTATAGTTCAAGTATAAAATTTTATATTGATTTATTTCAACAATTTAATTCTTTGTCTACAGTATTCACACTACAAAGAATACAAAAACAATGAGAACATGTGCCCCTTATACATTTCAATTGTTCATTAGCACAAATATCGTGATATCACTGGGGGCTGACGGGGTCAAAGCGTAGTCCGTTTCGCTACGACGTCGGGTATATGTTTTACTACGAAAACATGGTGTAAATACACTACTTAATCAGGCGAGTTCCATATTTTCTGGTGTTTATGGATTAGAGAACGGAACATCCAGTAATGGTAGGTACTTATTTTCAATAACAAACTAATAACAAATGCGCGTAGTTGCAACATTTAAGTTTATTTTGAGCTAAAATGGAAATATTTTGATTTGAAGCAATGCATAAGGTGGTTATTCTGTTAAAATAGCCTATTACGGTAACTTAAATTAAATAAAACTACATTTTACTTCGATTTAGTGTACATTACACATTTTAAAGTACAAAACAGGTTACGAACATATATTTTAATTATGCAAATTCTTTGTTTCGAAGGAAATTACAAGTCGTTTTATGTAAAGGTTTCGCACAGAGTATGTATTGGTTGCGCAACGAAGTACAAATATAATGTATAGGTTGCTCAACGAAGTTTCTGTATCCATTTCTGGACATATCACATGCAGTTTTCAGTTACTGCAGACTGCCATTTCCCAGTGCAAAAGATGCCGTGCTTCACTGTGCGCATGAACATCCAAACGAAAAGGTTGAACCCGGTGAAAGCCTGCAGAGTCCCGGCAGAGCCCCGGTATACCGTCACTACGCCGGCACTCACCAGGGTTATACCGGCATCAGACCCCGGCAGAGCTGCGGCAACGCCCCGGTTTAACCGGGGACAACCGGGGCTCCACCGGGAAAGTATTCAAATGTTTAATACCTCCGGGATGAACCAGGAGTTACCGGGAAGGACCGGCAATAACCGGCTTGGCACTGGAAACAACCGGGACTGCATCGGGAACAACCGGGACGGTACCGTCAGAGCACCGGTTTACTTATGTAACGTAGCTATAAAGGGACTCTGCCGACATTCACCAGGGCGTTGCCGTAGCTCTGCCGGGGTGGTTTTGGGCCCCGGTGGAGCTAAGGTGCCGTCCCGGTTGTTCCCGGTACAGTCCCGGTTGTTCCAGGTGCCACGCAGGTCGTTGCCGGTCCTACCCGGTGACTCCCGGTTCATCCTGGAGGTATTAAACATTTTAATACTTTCCCGGTGGAGCACCGGTTGTCCCCGGTCGTCCACGGTTTATTCCGGTGGAGCACCGGTTCATCCCGGTAGGGCCCCGGTTCATCCCGATAGATGCCTGATCACGCACTGGGGCTCCGCCGGCATCATAGTGAGACTGGGCCTTAACCGCATTGTAACACGAAGTAAATTTACCGGCCGTCATGTACGCAGTTAACAATAACCTGTGACAGAAACCCACTGCCACAACTTTACAACAATATATTGATTATGCAATTGCGGATTTGTGCCATTGGGGTCCTACTTTCCACACCTTACGGCTGTTACAGGTGTGGATTTTACAGGTACAATCATGTATACGAACATGAAAATCACCTCAAAATTAGTTGACGATTACCGATTTTCAAGAAAATCGCTTTGATATATACAATGTAAAAATCAAAATCCGTATGAGATAAATAATGATCGAAGTTGGAACATGGGATTTACTTTGACATAAGCAGAGTTTCGAGATAAGCGAGTTGGGAATAACGAGAATCGAATGTCATTTGATAAAGAGTACCGTATGCTGAAAACCTATTGTCGGTCTCTATCAAAATGAACGTATAAGGGATTGTCAAAAGGTGAAGATGCGTCATTTTTATTGAGACCGACGACATTAGGTTCTCGACTCTCAACTGTCATCTTATATATGGATTTTCGATTTTAATCGTTTCCTTTGGCCTAGTCGTGAATGTAATTATATCATAATAATGTGCATTACCATGTCGACTGCGCGCTTCGGATCATGTTGTGCCGTTGTTACTACCTCTGTCTCAAAGGAAACTTCCAGCCACTCCATGACTCTGTATTAATTTTTTTTCTTCTTTATTTTGCCTTTGAGAGATAACCAATACGTCTTCTGTGAGAAACGCATGCACGCTAAAGCGTTGTCGTAGCGAGGCATATACGTATGCTGTCAGAGACATGATCATGCCTTATAATAATATGTAGCCTTTATTTCTGATAACTGGGTCACCCTACACATTTCTAAACACCCCAGTGGCTTAACAATACATAGATCAATATGGAAATTGTAAAATTGTGTCAATTAAACACAGTTGTAAACCTTAATTGCATTTTTTTAAAGTGAAACTTGACTTCGGTTTGATAAATCAGCGGTCTATTTCATGTTTAACCGCATAAACCAGACACATCTTGGATTATAATTTGATGTAACAGACCTATGAAATGACATTGTGCTTAAATTCAGAGTTTTGTTATTACAAAATGTTTTAAACACAATTTTCGACTTATCCGTTCTCGATGTCATGTGTATTTAAACAATGTTTTCGTAGTAAAACATATACTCGACGTCGTAGCGAAACGGACTACGCTTTGACCTCGTCAGCCCCCAGTGGATATATGCATATAAGGTCTGCTAGCTCATTTTATAGAGCACTTGAGCACAAATCAGAGGATTGTGGATTTGAATCCTGCCCCTGTCACAAAATGTGTGTTGGCATTTGTTGAAATTATTTCTACAACCATTTTGCCTGTGATTCAAGAAGGGAAGTGTCAGTTGCTTACATGTGAACTTGGTGCTAGTAACCTGCTTACCCTTAACAAGTGTGAGTAGTTTTTATTTTATGCTTTCCGGTGGTTTATAGAGACATATTAGTGAATTAAAACTCATAATTTCACTGTTTCAAACAATGAACATTAACGGTTAAAATTATCGATAATTTTCACTGTTTACTGTGAAATGACGTCACATTTTAGACGAAATGACATCATTATGCCTGCAAAATTCTTTAATTAAACTCTTACACAATGTATATAAATTGTGAAAAAAAAGGAAAAAATAAAAAGAAAATTTGTTGGATTTTGTGGAATATCGATTTGAATTCTCTCGTGATCATAGAAAATATATATTTTCACTCGTGATTGCGCCACTCGTGAAAATATTATTTTCTATGATCACTCGTGAATTAAAAGCTATAATCCACCGAATCCAACAAATATCCTCTATATCTAATCACCATGATATGATTGAAATAATGTGATAAACTTAAAAAATTAAAAATAAAGTAATTTGTTGTTATTAGAAAAGTTCAAAGTTGACTCCATGGTATACGCCTATTTGAAAGACCTTCCTAAGAAATACCATAAGAATTGTCAGTTAAGTGCCATTACTGTGACTGGTTCTACTAAGACTCAATTGAGTCTCAATAAGCCTTTAGCTTAACCCTTTCCCACTCAAAAGCAAAGTCAAAATGGCCATGTGCAAACAGCATAAAACTGGAACAGCCTGCAAGTAACTTGCAGTCAGTCTGTTCAGGTTTTATGCTGTTTGCTGCTCATCAGTATCTAAGGGTTGGAAATGAAGCCTTTAAAACTTGAATCTAGTAAGAAAGGTCTTTTATTAAATGCAACTTTTTAAGTGACTACGAATGCGTAAAGGGTTAAAACACAATGATTTTTCAATTCATAGATTTAAGCATATCTATTGTCTCTCAAGGCTGTCCACTAATTCAGTGTTTGTCAGCCTCTCATTGCCGCAGTTGTGGCTTCTATTTCAGTGCTTGAGTGCATATGAGTTTGGTTCATGGTCACTACACCATAACCCCCCACACACACACACACACACACCTCTCCCGGCCCAAATCACCCCCAATAAGAAACACATAAGTTATTTCAGTAAATGGCTGGCTGTAACATGACATAACATAACAATTGTTATTTTGTTTCAAGTGCTTGGGCACCCCATTTGGCCTAACTTCTTACAAATTGTGTGTGCACCCAAAAGAACCTAAAAATCGTCAAATAACACCACACATGCACCTGTATGTGTTTCAGGCCCAGATATTCTTGAGCCCTATGCCAGCTGAGAGCCAGACACGCCTTCCCCTCCACCCTCTACTGCATGGAGACCCTTGGAAGATCATCAGTAAGCAGGGTTCGCACAGACCTTGAAAAGTGCTTGCAAATCAAGGTTTATCTTGAAAAGTGCTTAAAAACAATCTGGAGTGCTTATAAGTGCTTATTTTCAACTATAGCCTTGAAAAGTGCTTAATAAGTGCTTGAATTTGGCTGGAAAAGTGCTTGAAAATGAAACAACAACAATTGAAAATGTTTAAAACAGATTCATTATTTCCCAGCTTTCAGATAATTTCACGTCATATCGATCCGATGATATTGATCCCTCCTCCTATCTGACCCACGCCAATTTTCGCACGCTTTTTATCAGAACAAAGAAATTCATTTATTTCATGTAGAAGTTGTAACCTAAAATAGCTGTACACGATGTGTGCAAACCGTGTGAGATGATTTACACATGTTGCAATACAACTGTCCTGATTGGGCGCTTATTTCATCAAATCTTTAAATAGAATCATATGAGGAAATTCATTTGATACTTTCGAAAATTGCAAACGTTTGTGTTTATGACTCTAATCGTCTATATTACCCACCCATAATTTGATTTTAAAAATGGAAATCGGGCATGTGGGATTATTGAGTAATGGATAAAGATGGGAGAAGTTGCATGTATGCGATTGAGACAGTTGAAACGTATGTATCGCGGGGAATCTTGAGACTCGGGATAATACCATTACTACAATCAGTTATGAGTTCTCCTTGGCTTCAAACTGTTAATTGAATAATCAAGCACTCAATTAACACTCCTCCAGGTGCGGTATCCTACAGCTAGGTGCGAACACTGTTTTCTTTTATACTCGGCGTTTTATAAGACATAAAACACTGTCATGGGCATGGGTATGAAATACATTATTCATTATCACTTTTAAATGAAAGGGATCGATACAATACGTTTATGTTGCATTATTTTAGTTTAAGTGAACACGATGAACACGGCGGTATATATTATGGGTCTGCAGTGATTCGCGGTGTTCGCCTTATGGCAAACGGCCCCGTGACATTTGATCTGAACACTCATCGCGGGGTTCAAATTGGTAAGCGAACACAGTGAGATGAACACCACAGCAAGTGGCATTTGTTTAAAGTACACGGTGCCTGTACAAAGCGTAAAAATACATATTTTCATGTCTTTTCCATGAGTCTGAAGTCGTAGTTTTTTTCCAGATTTATGACAGTTCTGATCTGTTTTATACTAGCAGGCACTGGATTGGTACGGGTTTTATAATAGAAGGGAGGTAACTACTACTCATCTGTCGCCAATTGGTCTACTTTGTTATACCCCTACAACCGAAGTTTAGGGGGGTATATAGGAGTGAGCTTGTCAAAAACTAGGTCACGGGGTCACTTAGTGCGTTTTAAACATTCAACATGTCCGCTCTCTAATTCAAGTAGTTTTTATCCAATCTTCACCAAACTTGGTCAGAAGTTGTATCTAGATGATCTTAAGGCCAAGTTCGAACATGGGCCTTGCCGGGTTAAAAACTAGGTCACGGGGTCACTTTGTGGGTTTTAAACATTTGGCATTTTGTCTGCTGTCTAATTCAAGTAGTTTTCATCTGATCTTCACCAAACTTGGTTAGAAGTTGTATCTAGATGATGTTAAGGGCAAGTTCGAACATGGGCCTTGTCAGGTCAAAAACTAGGTCACCGGGTCACTTAGTACGTTTTACACATTGAGCATGGTGTCCGCTCTCTATTTCAAGTAGTTTAAATCCCATCTTCACCACACTTGGTCAGAAGTTGTAACTAGATGATGTGTAGGTAAAGTTTGGACTTGGGCAATGCCGGGTCAAAAACTAGGTTACGGGGTCACTTTGTGTGTTTTAAACCTCACCATGTTGTCCGCTCTCTAATTTAAATTAGTTTTTATCCAATCTTCACCAAAATTGGTCAGAAGTTGTATCTTGATAATGTCTAGGGCCAGTTTGAATATGGGTCATGCCGGGTCAAAAACAAGGTCACGGGGTCACTTAGGGCGTTTTAAACATCACAATGTTGTCCGCTCTCTAATTCAAGTAGTTTTCATCCAATCTTCACCAAACTTGGTCAGAAGTTGTATCTAGATGATGTCTAGTTCAAGTTTGAATATGGGTCATGCTGGGGAAAAAACTAGGTCACGGGGTCACTTAGGGCGTTTTAAACATCACAATATTGTCCGCTCTCTAATTCAAGTAATTTTCATCCAATCTTCACCAAACTTGGTCAGAAGTTGTATCTAGATGATGTTTAGTTCAAGTTTGAATATGGGTCATGCCGGGTGTAAAACTAGGTCACGGGGTATCTTAGTGCATTTTAAACCTCTCCATGTTGTCTGCTCTCTAATTCAAGTAGTTTTCATCCAATCCTCACCAAACTTGGTCACAAATTTTATCTTAATGATATCTAGAACAAGTTTGAACATGGGCCATGTCGGGCGTAAAACTAGGTCACGGGGTCACTCAGTGCGTTTTTTAACATTCAGCATGGTGTCAGCTCTCTAATTCAAGTAGTTTACATCCGATCTTCACCAAACTTGGTCAGAAGTTTTATGGAGATGATCTTAAGGCCAAGTTTGGTCAAAAACTAGGTCAAGGGGTCACTAAGTGCGTTTTAAAAATTGAGCATGTTGTCCGCTGTTTTTGTGAAGACGACATGCAAAATATTATGTGTCAATGTGGCATGTGGGGGTATTCGTCACGTCTGTGACAAAGCTCTAGTTTTTTTGTGTATGCATTATGCCATTACGGTGCTAACAAGTTGAAATATGCCAGTGAATAAGTGCATTTTTCAGAAAGGGTTGCTTTTGAAGTACTCTAGGGTTATTGACAACGCCAATTATAAGTATGCAGAACAGATATAGAGATGGCTAGTATGGGGGAATCCGCGTTGTAAAGCCACCAGAAGAGTGAACATTTAGAATACATATTCAATACAAATAACGGGTTTTGTTTTGGTATGTGTAATGCCTTTGGTCAATTACGGTACTATATCATAATGAAAAATCTTACTTTTGATTAAGACAGTTGTTACGGTATCAGGGTAGTGCAGACTGTTGTAAGTCACAAAGAATGTTAAGCAAGAAGAGACCAATTAAGCGAAAAATGTCAGTATTGGACACTAAAATACTAAACATTTTTCAGTATGTCGGACTAAAAAAGTGCTTGAATTTGGATTTTTTTCCCTTGAAAAGTGCTTAAAAGTGCTTGAATATCATTCAAGAAAAGCTGTATGAACCCTGGTAAGTCACTAACAAGTTTACATCTTAAATACTTATAAACACATTTTGGCGTGTTTGTAGTCCCAAAGAAAATCAAATTTAATTAAAGAGTAAAATATCCAATCCATCAAAAATACAAATACAATTGAGATGTATATTAATTGAAGTCTCGTTCTGGAAAAACTTGGCTGAATGCATGTACTTAAAGTGTCATCCCAGATTAGCCTGTGCAGTTCACATATGATAATTTAGAGTAAAGTGTTGAAGGCTTCATTTCCAGATACTGATGAGCAGCAAACAGTATAAAAACCTGAACAGGGTGCGAGTTACTAACATGTTATGGTTTTATGCTGGTTTCCTATTGCCATTTTCACTGTGAATCCAGCAGGAAATTGTTAACCAACCGTCTATTTTCTTAATGGATTGATATAACATGATTTTAGCTCACCTGAACACTGCATGCTCATGGTTTGCTTTTTAGCTCCACTGGTCAAAGGCCAGCGGGGCTTATGTCATGGTCCTGTGTCCGTCGTGTGTGCGTCCGTGCGTGCGTTAACTTTTTCTTTAAACATCTTCTTGTCCTAAACTACTCGTCCAAATCTGATGAAATTTCTCAGGAATGTTCCTGTGGTGAACCTCTTTCAAATTTGTTCAAATTATGCCCCTGGTGTCAAATTTGACCCTGCCCAGGGGGGTCAAAAAATTGAAAATTTGCTTATATAAGGCCTATTTTGTGCAAACTTTATAAATCTTCTTGTCCATAACCATTAGGCCTAGGGCTACTGAATTTGGTATGTATTGACATCTTATAGTCCTCTACCAAGTTTGTTCAAATTATGCCCCTGGGGTCAAATTTGACCCTGCCCCGGGGGGTCAAAAAAATTTGAAAATTTGCTTATATAAGGCCTATTTTGTGCAAACTTTAAAAATCTTCTTGTCGGTAACCATTGGGACTAGGGCTACAAAATTTGCTATGTAGTGACATCTTATAGTCCTCTACCAAGTTTGTTCAAATTATGCCCCTGGGGTTAAATTTTACCCTGCCCCGGGGGGGTCAAAACATTGAAAATTTGCTTATATAAGGCCTATTTGTGCAAACTTTAAAAATCTTCTTGTCCATAACCGTATGGCATAGGGCTACCAAATTTGGTATGTAGTGACATCTTATTGTCCTCTACCAAGTTTGTTCAAATTATGCCCCTGGGGTCAAATTTGACCCTGCCCCAGGGGGTTAAAAAATTGAAAATTTGCTTATATAAGGCCTATTTTGTGCAAACTTTAAAAATCTTCTTGTCCATAACCATTGGGCCTAGGGCTACCAAATTTGCTATGTAGTGACATCTTATAGTCCTCTACCAAGTTTGTTCAAATTATGCCCCTGGGGTCAAATTTGACCCTGCCCCAGGGGGTTTAAAAATTGAAACTTTGCTTATATAAGGCCTATTTTGTGCAAACTTTAAAAATCTTCTTGTCCATAACCATTTGGCCTAGGGCTACCAAATTTTGTATGTAGTGACATCTTATAGTCCTCTATCAAGTTTGTTCAAATTATGCCCCTGGGGTCTAATTTGACCCTGCCCCGGGGGGTCAAAAAATTGAACATTTGCTTATATAAGGCCTATTTTGTGTAAACTTTAAAAATCTTCTTGTCCATAACCATTGGGCCAAGGGCTACCAAATTTGGTATGTAGTGACATCTTATAGTCCTCTACCAAGTTTGTTCAAATTATGCCTCTGGGGTCAAATTTGACCCTGCCCCGGGGGGTCAATAAATTGAAAATTTGCTAATATAAGGCCTATTTTGTGCAAGCTTTAAAAATCTTCTCGTCCATTACCATTGGGCCTAGGGCTACCAAATTTGGTATGTAGTGACATCTAAAAGTCCTCTACCAAGTTTGTTCAAATTATGCCCCTGGGGTCAAATTTGACCCTGCCCTGGGGGGTCAAAAATCGAAAATTTGCTGATATAAGGCCTATTTTGTGCAAACTTTAAAAATCTTCTTGTCCATAACTGTATGGCATAGGGCTACCAAATTTGGTATGTAATGACATCTTATAGTCCTCTTCCAAGTTTGTTCAAATTAAGCCCCTGGGATCAAATTTGACCGTTCCCCAGGGGTCACAAAATTGAACATATGCTTATATTGAGCCCATTTTGTGCAAACTTTAAAAATCTTGTCCATAACCATTGTGCCTATTTCTACCAAATTCGGTAGGTAGTGACATCTAATAGTTCTCTACATAGTTTGTTCAAATTATGCCCCTTGGAACAAATTTGACCTTGCCCCAGGGGTCACAAAAATGAACATATGCTTAAATAAGGCCTATTTTGTGCAAACTTTAAAAATCTTCTTGTTAGCTCACCTGAGCGATAGCTCGAGGTGAGCTATTGTGATCACTAAGCGTCCGGCGTCCGTCCGTCCGTCTGTAAACAATTTGTAAACATCTTCTTCTACTAAACCATTGAGCCAATTTCAACTAAATTTCATGTGGAGCATCCCTAGGTCATGGGACAAAAGAATTGTTAAAAAAAATTTGATCACATAACCAAGATGGCCGCCATGACCATATATGGTAAAAACCTTAAAAAATCTTCTTGTCAGAAACCGCTCATCAGATTTTCAAAAAATTTCACAGGGATGACCTTTGAGGGCTCCCCTGAAAAAGTTGTTCAAAGAAATTTGATTCGTCAAAAAACATGGCCGCAGGAGCTCGTTGAACTTTGCATGTTTATTCGTTTTTGCCTATTTTGTGAAAACTTTCAAAAATCTTCCACATTTTTTGTCCGATCCTTTCCAAATTTGCACAGTGTCTTTATATCAATGAGGACACGAACCCTACAAAAAATGAGCATTATTGGTCCATGAAGTACAGAATTACCTCCCCTTGAATTGAGAAAATGGTGTTTATGCAATAAAGTCCAAATTTTGCATCCAATTCTTTCCAAACTTGTAAGGATTTAGCATGGTTCAAACAAGGGAAACAACTACGGTTTATGCATGTTCTTTTTATTACAGATTTGCCTCCCTTTAATTCATTCAAAATCTCATTTTACAGCAGAGATTCCAAATCTGACCTGTAAATGAGCCCCATATTTACTGCCGGTGCTATGTTACCTTTTCCCATTTGATCATTCTTAAGTATTGGTCTTGTAATGCTGCTACTGCTACTGCTACTGCTACTACTACTACTACTACTACTACTACTACTACTACTACTACTACTACTACTACTACTACTACTTCTACTACTACTACTACTACTACTACTTTTACTACTACTACCACTACTACTACTACTACTACTACTACTACTACTACTACTACTACTACTACTACTACTACTACTACTTCTACTACTACTACACCACCACCACCACCACCACCACCATTAACAGTGACATAAAACGTATTCACACAATGGCTGCTACTACAACTTATAGCCCATATAGGGGGGCATGCATGTTTTACAAACAGCCCTTGTTTCTATGGGATTTTAACCACAACTGTTCATGTTTATCTCCGACACGGTGAGCTTATGTGATCGTGTGATGTCCGGCGTCCGTTGTGCGTGCCTGCGTGTGTCCGTGCGTCCGTCCGTCAACAATTTGTTTGTGTAGACAGTAGAGGTCACAGTTTGCATCCAATCTTGATGAAATTTGGTCAAAATGTTTATCTTGATGAAATCCGGTTTGGGATTGTATTTGGGTCATCTGGGGTCAAAACAAGGTCACTAGGTCAAATAATAGAACAACCTTCTGTAGACAATAGAGGTCACAGTTTTCATCCAATCTTTATGAAATTTGGTCAAAATGTTTATCTTGATGAAAACTGGGTTGGGATTTTATTTGGGTCATCTGGGGTCAAAAACTAGGTCACTAGGTCAAATAATAGAAAAACCTTGTGTAGACATTAGAGATCACAGTTTTCATCCAACCTTTATGAAATTTGGTCAGAATTCTTGATGAAATCTGGGTGGGATTGTATTAGGGTCATCTGGGGTTAAAATCTAGGTCAAATGAATAGAAAAACCTTGTGTTGACAATAGAGGTCACAGTTTTCATCCAATATTTATGAACTGTGGTCAGAATGTTTATCTTGATGAAATCTGGATTGGGATTGTATTTGGGTCATCTAGAGTCAGGAACTAGGTCACTAGGTCAAATCATAGAAAAACATTGTGTAGACAATAGAGGTCATAGTTTTCATCTGATCTTAATGAGTCAGGTGAGCGATTCAGGGCCATCATGGCCCTCTTGTTCTTAATTATAGAGCCTAGGGCTACTAAATTTGGTATGTAGTGATATCTAATAGTCCTCTACCAAATTTGTTCAAATTATTTCCCTGGGCTCAAATTTGACCCGGCCCCGGGGATCACAAAACTGAACATATGACGTTTACCAGTGGAGATTACTGCGGCCGTTTGGCTGTGACCAACAACAACATCAACATCTTGTAAACATGAGATAAAACCCTGTTATTTAGTGCCATTTTAGGTCAGATGGTGACTGCTTACAAAGGCATTGAAGTAAGAACATGTGTTATGAATGTTTTTCTTATAAACTGAAAAAAGTCGGGTTTTATTTAAATATGTCGAAAGTTACCATATATCCGGATGAAAATATTTTGGATGACATGTTAATTTCATGTCTTTTTTGTAGTGTTAAAACCAGTTTAATAATATATTATTGATTTTTAAAACACAACTTCCATGAACATAATTATTTCAAGGAAAGTCAATATATGATACTGCACGGTAAACTCAAACTTTGTATCCAAGAGAAGGTGTTGAAATTAATGAAGTGCAATGATTTAACTATCGTATATGCTGCTTTTTAATAACTAATGATTCATTGTTCCATTTGTAAATCATGACTGATCATGAATTGTTGAAATGATTGTCAATTGCTCAACAATCCATATATATTTCTGACCATTTTATAATTTTCTTAATACAAGTTATGAATTGATCTTAGAAGTCAAATGTATTACTTGATTAAATACATTTATAAATATAAAGAAATAATCTTTAGATTATCATAATATTCTCAGGCCTGTTGGTCTTAGGGATGTGTGGGTTGATGAGCAATTTCTCCTTTTATCACAATTATTTCTACCCTACCTGATCATTTCCTTCATATTCCATTTTAATTCAATTGACGTCTGCAACCTCTTTCAAATTGGGAAAGTCCAAAATGTGTTGTTTGGTAAAGGGTTAAGGCATTTTGATTCCTATGGGTCTTGTAAATCTGTTTCAAATCAAATGCGTAGATTTGAACTTCAGCATCTAAAAATATGTGAAATAGAAAGAACGACAATATCTTTTGGAGAGATAAATGTACCTATGTTATAAGCAAAGGACCTGTGCAACAATTCCCGGGCTTTTTTGTCTGTTTAGTTAACACGGTAGTAACTTTTTCCATATATAAAAATGCTCACCCTTCCAACTTTAAGCGCCCAGTGGGACAAGGGATAGAAAGAGAAAGTTACATGCTTGAGTACATTTCAACCCATGCGCATTACACGTTTTTTTCGCAAAGAAAAAACAGTGGAGCGATACAGGGCCATCATGGCCCTCTTGTTTGTTGTTCCTTTTTGTTTGTTTTGGGTTTTGATGTCATGAATTGTAAGCATTTATCCTGTGAGCAAACTAGAAATCATATTTCAATATAGTCAAATTCTGTTTAAAAAATGTTAGAATGTGTGTTTCAATCATATTTTAAACATGTTTAAAACTGAACCATGTGGGATCAAAAATAGGAAACTAGGTCAGATTGAAGAAAAGGCTTGTGAACATTCCAAAAGTTACATTGTGTTGTTTTTTTACCCAAACCATTAAAGTTTGTTTTTTTGATATCTTGGACGATGTAAAAATTGTTGCCCTGTATTTAACAATGTGGCTGTCTGTCAGTATACCTTCAATTCAGGTGATCCACTTAAGGCCATCATGTCCTCATTGTATGATTGAGTCGCATTCTGAGAAAACTGGTCATAATGCGTGTGCGTAAAGTATCGTCCAAGATTAGCATGTGCAGTCCGCACAGGCTAATCTGGGACGACACTTTCTGCTTAAACTAGATTTTTGGTAAAAAGGAACTTCCTTTAAAGGAAAAATGCAATTAAAGCGGAAAGTGTTGTCCCTGATAAGCCTGTGCGGACTGCACAGGCTAATCTGGGACGACACTTAATGCTCATGCATTATGCCCAGTTTTCTCAAAACAAGACACAATTAGTTAGACACCCTTATAAAACAGTTCATGTTAATGTGTCAGTTACGTATTCAGTCCAACCCCTACTTCCGGTCACCCCTCATCGTAGGTTTCCCCGTATAGGCGGCCGGTCTGTGCCGCGACCGTCGATAAACACTATATAATGCACCCCTCTTTAGCGGTAACCCTGTTTCTCCGGCCAGCAGCCAGCAATTTTGCAACCCAAATGTTAAATTTCCCCCATATGAGTGGTCACGCGCGAGTAAGTCATTCATGTAGGTTTGCAAAATAACACCGACTCAACGGCGAAAAAATCGATACGAACTTCCAGTCTGCGGTTTAGGCTCTTTAGTACTGAAGCGAGATGTGTGATAAACATTTTGACAGCCAGTTTGCAAATTGCAATCAATTAGCGGCAGATTATCGGGTTGAAAGCAATATGCGACCGTTTGATCTTTTTGTATCCGCACGTGCGAATATCACCTATCATTACTGGAAAAGAGATTCTTAATTTATAATTTATTAGTTGTAGCTGTTGAATCATACTATTTTCAGCACACATTTATTACTATTATCGGCTAATAAAAAGTTAAAAAAAACGAAACTTTTAAACGAAATCAACTGATCTACATGTTCTCTGTGCTAAAAAGTTTTTATCCAAAAATCATTATACACTTGCTTTCCATGGGTATGGCGTGAAATTGTACATTGGTGCATAATTTTCGCGCGCCTATGTTGAGACAAAGGAAATACTTGAGGACTTTTTTGATGCTTGAATTTGTAAACGTCTCGTTAACATGAAAAAATCGGGAGTGTGTTTCGGATTACAAATTATTATTCTCATTTGGGAATTGAACAAAGCATTTATATTTGATTTTTATTGACAATAATTTCAATATTAATTTTGATAAAACCCTTTGCGCGGCGAAAAAATGTTTTTATAATATTATGCATGAAAAGCACGATTACCAGGAGGATTACACTTGGTTGCTATTATCAGTCTCTTAAGTAACTTGCCACGATTTTATCGTGGAGGAGATCACTGTCGGGACCAATTCGTGCGGTATGTATTACAAAGCCATAAAACTGCAATAAACCAATTAAATTATCGATTGATAATGACACGGGAGTTATTCACGCATAACTGATTTACAACTGTTCCCATCTTAAGTGCATCAGTGCCATACAACGCGAACTGTGTAAACAATGAATCATGAGAATGATTCTTTTTCATTGACTTGATTCTGGTGATGATATTGATGATGATTAGAAATTGAATAGAATATTTTTTGAATGAAAATGTAGTTTTATAGCTGATTTTAGAAAGAATGAAATAAAATTATTTTAAGTCTATACAATGTTTAGTACATGTACACATATTGACCATTTTGTTTATACAAAAAAATGAACAGTTGGCCATGCACTCATCCACTCCAGACTCCCTATGGCCCAACCCCCTCTTTAGAGGTCATCCCGCTTAAGCAGCCAATTTTTCCGTTTCCCTTGACTGGCTGTTTAAAAGGTTTTGGACTGTATTGATATATAATCTAATCTATATATATTGATGGGTCTATTTTCTGATTTCAGCACCAGAGCTTAGGAAGGATACGCTTGACACATGGCTTCATACAGCTCAGCTTCTAACAGTATGTCCAGGATTCTGTCAATAAATTGTACTTTCTTCATGGTACTGCTTTTCTGCATAGTTCTATTCACTGATATAAGCTGATACATCCATTACTTACTAGATAGAGAATAAAGGTGAAATTTTGACCAACCTCAAGTATACAAACCATCTTAAATATGATCTTTAGCCAAATATTTGTTAAATATTTTTTGTTGGCAAAGTTTGATTTTTTTTTTTATG
Source organism: Dreissena polymorpha (assembly GCF_020536995.1). Classification (NCBI taxonomy): domain Eukaryota; kingdom Metazoa; phylum Mollusca; class Bivalvia; order Myida; family Dreissenidae; genus Dreissena; species Dreissena polymorpha. The sequence goes on from NC_068357.1 coordinate 145,569,911, forward strand.
AAGTAGGTAGGCGAGATTTTTTATGTAAGTCAATAGCTTTAGACCAGTTGCCTCTACTCTACCTTTCAGCTGTCCCCCGACCAGATCTGCCTGCTGACTCTGCACAATATGGTGAACGTGTACACGGAGACTTTCACCAGCCCAGACGGGGGCTCAAACATGTCCCAGTGGCATTGGAAGCCTGAACAGGTCAATCAGAGGCTACTTCAGGTGGGTAGTAGATATATGTCAAAATAGGGTAAAATGACAGACTGTCATACAAAGAAGAAAATGTACAGTTGTAATTTCAACCACATCAATTTTGCACGTGCTAAACATAGTTGAGTTTTACTGTTCAAAATACAGATGGCAAATTCTTCCGTTGCTGACAACTTCTCCTGATGTATGAAGAAAAATAAGAATCTCCCATATGCCCCCCTTTGAAGGTATGCTGTTTTGCTGGATGTCGGTCTGTTTCATTTCCAATCAATAACTTGTGAATGGAGGGAACGAATGGCTTGATACTTCCCATGTGCATTGGCGTTAAACAGTAGATGGCCTTCATTGAAATTGAGGTCACAGGTCAAGGTCACTGTCACAATATGTGTAAAAATCGGTTCTGAATAATAACTGACAACGAATCTACTGATTTACGTGATACTTCACATGTCTATTGGCCTTGGACAGCACAGGTGGTTAGGGTGTGGCTATGATATTAATTAGTGAAAACATCATTTTGAATGATAAATAATATAATAAATGCAGTCTTTAAGACTGAAATCTTCACGGAGTAAAGGGCATCTTCCCTACAAAGTTCATGTACCTCGATACCATAATTCAATAAAACGTATGAAAAAATATTATTACCGTTTTTGTCGTTAAATTATGCATCAAGACTAACTGTCCAGCGTCGTTTGAAACCTTTGTTTACATACATTTCAACTAACTGACATTTTAATGTCATAAATACTGACCTGTTATCGTATGCTTATACTTTCCAAGGGGAAATAACTCGTCCGGAATTTTAACTGGGAATCCGCCACCTCAATACCGTAATACAGGCCAGGTTAAACATAGTGCAATGCAACCTAGCCAAAAATCGGTAACCAATCCTCAATATTCTTTCTGGATCAACCAGGTGTATACGTGTCTTTTACGGCTCTGAATTAAAATATTGTTTTTCACTTGGTTGATTGGGGTTTTGAATAGATAAATTGTGTTATTTATCTTTTTATTTTTCATTCGGATTAATTTGTGTGGATTTAATGGATTTTGTTTCATTTGTAAAAGGTAAGCCATGCTTGTTTTTATCGAACAATGGTTTATTTCTACAATGCTGGGTGTTTTCAGGCGCGAACGACCACGTGCAAAACGTGCTCTTCTAATACATTGCTAGAACGTGCAAAGCATGTTCTTCTAATGTGTTACGAGATCGTGCAAAGCGTGTTCTTCTATTGACAGATTGTTTATCATTTGCCATTGTGTGCAATAATGATTTTAACGTTCCGTGTGACAATCTAATTGATCGTCATTTTATTTTTCATCTGTTTTGAATTAAACTTTTGTTTAATTTATGATCTACGGCAGTATTATTATAATTTTCATTATGGTCAAATAATGATTTTATGTGCCGTATGATAATCTGGTCTGTGACCAGTTTATGGTTGAATATGCTTTGCTCTTGTTTTTCATATATTCCACTACATGATGGTCGCAGAAACAAGAGTGGATAAATACCCGGTGACTTCGCAGATCATGGATGATAGTTGCAGTATCAGTCACCGGGTATCGGGCACGATCACGACCGTACTATGCTAAGTCTCTTAGACAGTCGGTCAACATCAGACCATATGGCGACACCCGTCAGCCGGTCTTTGCCCGATGGCATTGGTCAAGGACATCGACCAATGCCGGACCATTTGGCATCCGCCATACTGTCATTATCCGGTGACAACACTGGTCATGATATGACCGGTACGTCACCGGGGACGTTGATCACAGACCATTGATTGACGTCTGACCGGCCGGTCCGGTCACCGGTCATGTCACCGGTCCGGTCATTGATCACCGGTCACCGGTCATGTCACCAGTCCGGTCCGGTCATTGATCACCGGTCCGGTCATGTCACCGGTCATGTCACCGGTCCGGTCATTGATCACCGGTCATGTCACCGGTCCGGTCACCGGTCATGTCACCAGTCCGGTCATGTCACCGGTCCGGTCATTGATCACCAGCCAACAGTCATCAGTTAGGCCTGCCACCGATAACACCAGTCACCGGTCAAGAAGAAGAACTCAGTCTTCTTCATTGAATTATTCTCCTATTCGTTGTCGAATACATCGTCTTCATCAAGGATTAGACATCAGACAAGCTCTTCTTCGTCGAGCAGTTCTCATCGTCGCGGCTCTCGTAAGCGATTACGTCGTCACTCACGGAGACGTTATTCTAGAAGATCTCGGTCTAATCGCAGCCGATCCACATCTCGGCCGATCCAGATCTCGACATCGCAGGAAACGAGGACGTCGTAAACCTTCACGTAGACATCAGCGGACTTCATTGAGCACAACAGGATAGTTATCGAACATACCTCTCCTTCATTGAGCAGTTCTCGGCGTTGATACGCTCGTAAGCGATCACGTCAATGCTCACGGAGACAATATTGTAGAAGACAATATTTCCAGCGTAGCCGAACAATATTTCGCAGTTATATGGATGTCGCCACTTCTCACGTAGGCGTTAATGAACCTACTGGTCATATCGACGTTCTCCATTTTATTCCTTTAGGAATATCATGTCTCCATTCCACGTGTGATGGTTTTTCTTATGGCATCCACACGTGGTGCAGTCACCGAGCCGTAGTTGTATACGAACACTAGTTCGTTTAACTTTCAGGCTTCGGGATAAGCTGTTCTTTTCTCCACTACGACTACAAGGACACTTATGCCTATTAATACTGATAATCTACTGTTGTTTTCCGGTTAACATTATCAGATGACTTCGTGGATGGTCATTCTTCTGCACCAGATATTTCCATTCTGACGCAGTTATATTATACCGGTCCCGATCACCGGACATCGGTCACCATTCATTGGTCATATCACCGATCACTGATCACCGGTCAGAATAAGTGATGTCTCATCGCCATCGGATTGGATTTTTTTTGGCACGATCTTCTTTTCCGAGCAGTGCTTGACATTGATATCAGACCATATGGATTCCACCATTTTTCGGTCTTTAACTGGTAACGTCACCGGTCATATTATGACTGGTCCGTTCACCTGGCTACAGTTACCGGTCATTGACCGGTCCGGTTCGGTCACCAGTTACCAATTACCGGTATTCCACTGTGTTTTCATCGGTCAATTTTTAGTATCACGGGTATCGTATACATTACCTAGTTGTATACCCCTGGCTATGATTGTATTAAATATAGGGATGTCAACGAATCTCCGAATATCCGAATATTCGGTCCCGGGCCGAATATTCGGATACTATTTTCCGAATCGAATATTCGGAAGAAAAAATAAAAAATCGAGTAATTTCAAAGACTTTGAATTCGTAAAATTTGCTTCAAACATTGTCAAAAAAGGTGTTCCCCGTGTCATAATGTTTATTCCGGTTGGCGCGATAATGCGTCCCTATGGTGATGACAGTATACCGGTCATAAATCCCGCTAACAAAGCCAGACACTTTGTGTCAAAATTTGTCTGCAATCAAAACACCGACCTGCACTTGATCCAATGACTCGAATTACATTTAAAATTATCAAAGATTAAATGAGTAAAGGAAAAGCTAACTTTGTGTAAAAAACAAATAAGACCGTATGGCAATTAAAACACCGACCCGTCTTGATCTAATAACTCGAATTACATTTAAAATGATCAAAGATTAAATGAGTAAAGAAAGAGCCGACTTGGTGTGAAAAACAAAACAGATCGTATGGTTATAATCACGTTGTCCAATCAAAAAAGCTTTTATTAAATAATTTACTCAACCTCTTATGAGTATTTGCGTATCGTATGGTTCAAACATTAATTAATTACTCAATATTCAATCAGGTATTATACTTAAAGAAATGTTTTTGGTATTGCACCCTCATTTAATTGAAATATTATAATTTTTACACGCATAAAGTAAATATCTGTCCAAGCAAAATGCCACATACGCCTTCCGCTGCTTGGAAGTATTTCACGACATCATCCGATAAGAAGTCGCCGATCCAAGTGTCTTTTAAACGTGGCAACTTTAAAAGACTGACTGTTTAGTCTGTTTAACAGGTTTAAAGTGTGTTGTGGCTATGTACATAATTCGTTTAAGTTCAGCTTTAATTATATGTAGATATAACTGTTTTGTCATGTAATTATTTTGACGTCATGTAATATTATGTTTCTCGTTCTATTGTTGATGTACGATATTAATAGTTTAAAAACAGTTTTTGTCATTCAATTTTAACAATAAAAACTTTAAAAGTAATCAACAAAATCAGCTTCGAATTAGCGACGGCAACGCTGTGTCAATATTTAGTCACTTCCGGTGAACTTCCGGTAAAAACGAAAGTAGAAATCATGGAGTAATGGTACGGTAAACAAAGTTGACTTTTTTCCAACAGACGTTGACCAAATATCCGAATATTCGTTCGGAAGGGTGACCGAATATTCGAATACCAAAATCGGTATTCGTTTCCATCCCTAATTAAATACTATATTTTATGGATTCAACAATCTACATGACTTTTTGTGTTTTTCAATACTGATGTTCTACTGGCGAAGGTTACCAAATCATGCTATATCTGTTATTTGTACTTCTATCTCAACCGGCTACATGCAGACTACTGGTCTTGCAGATAGATCGGCTGAAGTCGGCTCGGAGACTAGCATTGAGGTCGAACATTACTATTTGACCTCTATTAATTTATGTTCGAGACCCGAAGGATGAATTGTTTTAACTGCCTTTACCTGTCAGCTACAGACTTTGCAGTCAGTGTCACGGAACAGTTGGGACACATTAATGACGCTAGCAGGATTAGCAAGACGACATTTTGTATCGACTTCTGCTTTTCTATTGCTCCTACGACAGTGCATATTTTCAAGCTACTGGAATCAACAAGAGTTCTGATACATAGATTGACCGCATAGCGGCTACAGTCTTGTAGATGGCTAAGGACCTATTGAACTCAGATCTTAGATCCTAGGATCTGGAGGGACCTCATCTTAAAGTTATTCTTTTATTACACTTCTGGCCATAACAGGCCGTCTTCCTATAACTGGTCGTATTCCTTTCGGAATTCGTCCCGGTTAGAAGTCTTGAAGTAAATGGATTAATCAAGTCAGAATTTAAGACTTCCATGCATTCTACCGGCAAGCGTGGACCCGCTTAAGGTTACTCCTAGGGTTTTCACCTTTTTTCTGCCATCACACCTCCGATTCCGGAGGTACCACTGTCAATCATATTTCCGTACTTCGCAAATCGATGACTTCGCGACCTGTATTATCCAGGATTTTAAAGGCGCCTGTTATTGGTTCAAGAAGAGGCTATATTCTGTAGATAGGTCATAAACTTATAAGTGTTAAACACTGTCCTATTCTACCAATTTTCAAGTGTGTTTGGAGTGGGAAAGTTCGGCTTGCCGTGGTTTCTTTGCCCACCCATCCTTGACAAATGGTTCCGGTCACCGGTCGGTATTTACCGGTCCGGTCACCGGTCCTTCTGCTGAGACGTTTTTTCTTACGTCCGTTTCAGCTTTATTTTTAAGATAATTGTATTAATCTCGGGATTATTCAATGCCACAGATTTCCATCTTTTTGTCATTATTTACCACTATTCAGTGGTGTCTAGACTAGAAGATTATCTTGGCAAGAATATAGTTTATTCTACCACAACCTTCCTTACATCTTATACAGATGTGAGCAGAGAAGGTTATGGACGATCACATAGAACAACGTATCTTGATTTTCTCAATTATGTGGTATCCTAATGAATATCACCTGCACATCTACATCTTGAAAAGCGAATTCTTTTTAGCTGTTTTTCATTTACAAAACATTTTCAAGATTCCTTTGTGATGGTTTCAACTATCAAACATCGGTCGTGGTTTACTTACAGACACGGAGGTGATCATATTTTCACGCCTTGTAACTGGAAATCAGGAACTTATTCGTTCTTTGCAAGAACAACAAATTTTCTCTATCGTCTTACTCATACCAGGTCGTCTCAACGCCCTGTTGGACGTTTTGTCCTGCATTTCTTTCTTTCGAATTATTTTTCCGTTGGGTTCAAATAATGTAATTGTGCATGCGCGGCAGTGAAGTTGCATGATGTACATAGTATATCAAAGAATGTTGTTTATCATCAAACGCTAGTAATTAGCGTTATGCGATCGTATATCGCAGTGTTTACCGGTATGCTGAACAATGTCAATAATGCAGTTCACAGAAATCGATCCAGCAGGGTGTGCGATTGTTATACATTCGTCCATTGACATAAACTGGAATATCTTGCCTTTTTGGTGAGTTTTTGCAATAACTGAGTTTTTGCCATAATTTCATGCAATAAACTTAATGAACCATGGGATTATGGTTCTACGACCTTTAAAGTCTCCTGTACAATTATTTTCAGGGAACTTCTTCACAGGTCAAATATCATATCTCAGAGAGACATATTTTTACTGATCCAAACATGTGCCACTACATGTCTGGCCATTAATAACTTTTAGTTATCTCTACAGAAGAACGTTTTTCTGTTAGAGTTTCAATCCTTGTTACTTGTGCAAGGATAATTCCATCAGAACTGTATAAAGGTTCTATGGAAATTCATTTTTGACTGGGTATTCGAGAGCATAGTTATTACTTTAATCACTCTGCTAGATACATAGAGGTTTTTCTCATTTTTTTCTTGATGATAAGAAATTTGTTCTTTTCTTCATCAAAGGATAGAGATTATGCTTTCTTATACCTTGTTTTGTGTAAGTCATCGCAACTCTGTGCTGTCTTACCTATTTTGGAACTGATCCAAACTATGGAACGTCAACACTATGTTTTTCGTTCCTTTACCTTCTTAAGCGGTTTTGACGTTACATGTTGGAAGGCTTAATGAGCTCCCTATGAACCTTTTTCATCAGGCTTATTAACAGTTCCAATATATTTTAAGACGGTTTTCCTTCTTATTATGGCTTTTACCATACGGAGAAGTGAAATTCATGCTTTTTCTGTTGAATACGACCAATTCCAGTTGGATCTATTGTCGTTTTCACTTTGTTGTGTCAGCCAGGATTCCTTGCTTAATATCAAGTCCTCTATATGGCTTCTGCCTTCAAGTTTCCAAGTTTTTCTTAAACTGGTAGTCATGAAGATGAGGATAAACTTCTTTGGGCAATCAGGGCTTTGAAGTTCTATCTCAGCAGTGTTAGTTGGAAGTCCATTCGAGGTTCTCTAAAGACACTCTTCATTTCCCCAAAAAGGGGGGGAGATGTGTCTGCGGCTTCTATTTCTCGGGGTTAGACCTCGACTAAGGAAGTTACTCTTATCCTATCTAAGGATTCATTCCTTTTTAGGATCTGACCGCATGAATTAAGAGCTCTGTCTGTTTTGTGGGCATATATTAATCACACCCCACTTTTTGACGTGCTCTAAGCTGTTTACTGGAGGAATCCGACCACCTTTGTCATCTTTTTATCTACGTTTTCTGAAGTGCCAACAATACAATTTGTATATGTTTGGGCTTATTGTGGTTTCACTAACGGTAGTGTCTTCTTTACGACATAGACATATTACTCTGTCCGAGAAGTCATAATTAATACCGTTTTAACAAAGATTACTTGATATCATTAGCTGATAACCCTGTTTATGGGTTCTACTGTGTTGGGAAAATATATACGAACCTTTCCACCGCAGCTGCAAAATCAGCATACGATAACAGGTCAGTATTTATGACATTAAAACAAATTTTTTAAATAAAATTCATTTTAATTATTAAATACTTACCTGTTATCGGTAAGTCCCACCTCCCACCCCACTATTCGATAAATATTTTTGTATATATATTGAAAGAATATTGAGGATTGGTTACCGATTTTTGGCTAGGTTGCATTGCACTATGTTTAACCTGGCCTGTATTACGGTATTGAGGTGGCGGATTCCCAGTTAAAATTCCGGATGAGTTATTTCCCCTTGGAAAGTATAAGCATACGATAACAGGTAAGTACTTAATAATTAAAATGAATTTTATTTAAAAAATTTGTTTTAAACAAACGAGTGAATTCATTGGTCCAATGCGGAGGTGTGTCTTTACAACTGGAGATTTCATTCATAAAGACTGCATGATCATTGTCAACTGGGTCATGCGAGTTGTGTATTGTGTTATTTCTTAAAAGTTGACCCAGCATTTGTAAAAATATTGCAAGACATATACATTTCCAAAAAGGAAATTCATTTCTGCGTTGAATAAGACCGAGATCATGAAAATCGCTGCACTATTGATGAAGATATGGCAGTTCAAAGCGATGCATCCCGTTTTGGGGTGATTTTGAGTTGCATACCTTGTTATATATATATATTTGATAGTGAATTTTTTTTGAATGTGAAAATCATGTCCAACTGATAACTTGTGCGCGGATTTACCGATCAACCTGATTTGTCACTGATACATTTGCCTCGCACAATTTCCATGGGTAACTAAGGGATGACTCCACTATTGCTCCTGATACATTGCCATATGTTTTAATATCATAAATACATACCTGCTATCCCTAGCTATACCTTTTCAAGGTGGGTTAGCTACTCCAGAAATCTTCAAGCGCCGGGAATCGGCCACCTCTCTAGCTGAAAACAGATCAGGTTAATCATAGTATAATGTAACCTAACCGGAAATCAAAAACCGCAACTCATCTTCCTTTTCTGGAGAACGCTGAGACAGACCGCCATTTTTCTGCTCCTGTGGAATTTGGTGTTTTCTTTCATTTCTGCGCGGTGTTTTGGGTTTACGATTTGATAAATTACATAATTTGTCATTTCTGCTGTTTTCAGAAATATTTTCTCTTTAAACTTCTTGTAAATATTGTTATTTTCAGATTTTGCCGGGTTTTTTTACGGGCTCGTGCACTTGTGCACTTGCCTTCGTGGTTAAGTAAAAAAGGATTGACTATATTTTGTACAGTTTATATACCGTGTTTAACGGTTTTATTCATCATAATTGTCACTAAATATTGTTTCTTGCTTAGATTCCTTTCTATTTTCTATTTGCAGAAATTACAATGAGTTTTCAACTACGTGGGGTTTGTGGTCACTTAAAAGCAATGTGGGATAACCACAACACTTGTTTATCCTGCACTGTATGGTTGAACATAAATGTTCTATTTGTAGTTCATGGGACGACAACATTTTGCAAAAAGCAATACGTCGCAGAAGGTTTTGAGCAGGAAACGACCAGTTGAACCTTCACCATATGGTTTATGCCCAGTGACTTAACAGACATCAGATGATAAATTGCAGCATCAGTTACCTAGTATCAGGCAAGATGGCGATTGTACTTTACCATCGGAAAGTTGATCAACATCAGACCATATGGCGACAACCGTCAGCCGGTCTTTGCCTGATGGCATTGGTCAAGGACATCAACCAATGCCAGACCAATTGACACCCAACATACGGTCATCCGGTGACAACGCTGGTCATGTCATGACCGGTACGTCACCGGGTACCGGACGGGGCACCGGTCACTGTGGACCGGTCAGGTCACCAGTCCAGAGCACCGGGGACTGGTCTGGTCCAAGACACCGGCGACCGGTCCGGGCACGGGTCCAATGCACTGTTCACCAGGGACATCACCGGTCCGACCCACCGGTCACCGGTCATCTGTTACTGATGTCAACGGTCCGTACTACCGGTCACCAGTCAATACTACCAGTCACTGGTCACCAGTTAATACTACCAGTCATCTTGGACCGGTCTGGTCACCCGGCAAGGGGTACCAGTCACCAGGCAAGGGGTACCGGACACCGGTCAACATGCACTGATCATTAACCGGTCAACAGTTGCCAGTCACCGGTCAATGATCAGAAACAGACGTTCTCCTTCATTGGACTATTCCACATCTTCGTCGTCGAATGCATATTCGTCGATGACTAGTTCCAACTATAGAGGTAGACTTCGGACACGCTCTTATTCATCGAGCAGTCCTCATTCCCGTCATCGTTATGATCATAATCGATCATCACGGAAAAGATATTCGAGGAGACGTCATTCCCGTCATAGCCGTTCTAGCTCTCGGCATCACAGGAATAAAGGTCGTAGACTAGCTTCACGGAAGCATTGTCGTTCCGACTTTCATGACCGGCCACATTACTATCCTATTTCTGATTGTAATGTCTCCATACCCTATGCACCAGTTTCCAATAATTTTCTCTATTTCTGGTTTTAATTATCAGTGTGTCGACTTTGCGGATAGTCATTCTTCGTTACCAGAGAATCATCATTTGCTGCAGGATAATCCTATCATTCCTACCACTGTTTCTATGGATTCTTTGCACACCTCTGGCGTTGTTGACAGTGAGCATGATCCGGATGCAGATTATGATACTGATCAGTATTTAGCACCCATTCATCAGATAAACGAAGAGTATTGTTCACAACCTGTGGAGGTGTCTGCTAATTCGACCATCTCGGTCACTGAGCAGTTGGTTCGTACATTTGATCTTTACAGTGTTACTTAGGCGAGTTCCCGCCGTGATACACTTCTTCCGATTGGTGCTTCAGTTTTATCTGTGTTTCAGTCGTTGGAATCAATCAATGAAACGATTCCTAAATGAGGTGAGATATGGAGAGTACCTAAAGATTTCTCAGAATCAAAAACTCAGGAACGTACTCGAAGCTATAAGCCTCCAGTACCTGATCCGAATTCTGGTTTAGATTTCTCTAAATTACCGATTCAGGATCCTGACATGAATAAACTGTTGCTTACCATACCTAGTTCTTCAACATCAGTTTCGGTTCCTTATTCCATCTTAGAACAATGGGAAGGAAGAGAGAGAAGAGCGTTAGGTCTATCTAACCAAATAGACTTAATGCTAGCAACTATCTTGCGCCTTGTTTGTGATTGGTCAGATTCGGTTCCGGATGAACTTCGGGATTTATTGATACATTTATCCCGAATGACATTGAACCCTGCTAAAGATAACAAACCTCAGCTAGATAAGAGAAATTTCAAACCTCTTGTCGGCAGGGGCGGGCCTCCTTCTTATCAGCCCTAGGAAACAACCCTTTCTACCACCATCTCCACCGATGCCGGAAATATCAGTAGGAGCCAGACATGTACATTTTTCAAATCGATGGCTTCAAATAACCTCGGACGCTTGGGTTCATTCTCTTGTTGCAAAAGGCCTGACTTTTCAATTTGAGAACAAACCTCCTCTTACACGTGTCCCCATAGAACTGGTATCTCTGCATCCTCATATTCCAGAGTCCATTCGTGTTCTTCTGGAAAAACAGGCGGTAGAAAGGGTACAAGATCCATATTCTCCAGGATTTTACAGTCGTCTTTTTCTTGTTCAAAAGAAAAATGGTTCCTGGAGACCAGTAATAGACTTAAAAGCCTTCAACATGTATCTACTCAAACCAACTTTCAAAATGGAGACTCCATCCTACATACGGGACTCCATCAAACCCCTACACTGGGGAGTGTCCTTGGACTTGGAAGATGCATACTTCCATGTTCCTATACATCCCAACTACCGTAAGTACCTGCGATTCGCCTTTCAAGGCCAGGTCTACCAGTTCGAGAGATGCCATTTGGGTTGGCAACGGCTCCACTAGTCTTTACCAAGATAATGGCTGCGGTCGGAGCACACCTGAGGGTGCAGGGTATTCTTCTCCAATATTTCGACGACTGGCTGTTGCACCAGCTCGATCGTCAATTGCTTCTGCATCACCTAGAATTCTCTTGGAAGGAACTCCTATTCTTAGGTCTCCTTCTAAATGCGGACAAGTCAGATCTCATTCCTTCTCAAGATTTCACTTTCGTGGGAATTAATTTTTTAACTCAGGTCAATCGGGTCAGAGTTTCACGTCAACGTATATCAGACCTTCTGCTGAAAGTCAAATGGGTTTTGTCCCAATCTCATATAACAGCTCAAGAATTCCTCTCTCTCAACGGTATCCTGAGCTCAGTAGCAGACATTGTGCAGTTGGGACGTCTGTTCCTTCGTCCTCTTACGCAATACCTCTCAGCATGTTGGAAATGGTCTCCAAACAATCTGTTTACAAAGATTCCAATTTGTCCAGAATTAGTACCTCATCTTCTGTGGTGGCTTGACGAGGACAATCTCTTGGCAGAAGTACCCCTTCTTCCTCCGCAACCTTGTTTATTTCTAATTACGGATGCGAGCAAGGAAGGGTGGGGTGCTCATCTGGAACCACTCAGTCTGATAATTTCAGGGTCGTGGTCTTATCAGGAGTCACAACTACATATCAACAATCTAGAAATGCGAGCAGTTTTTCTAGCAGTATCTCATTTCCAATCACGTCTTCGAGACTTGTGTGTGATGGTGTCAACAGACAACACGTCAGTTGTGAATTACATCCAGGCACAGTGGGGAACACATTCTCACTCCCTGTATCTGGAAACCAAGGAATTACTTCATTGCAAGATGCTCAATATTTCTCTTCTGGCCAAATATATTCCAGGTCGCCTCAACGCCCTGGTGGATGGGTTGTCCTGCAAACACCAGTTACTACCATCAGAGTGGACACTTCATCAAGAAGTGACCAATCAGATCTTTCTCATTTTCGGTTATCCTCCGGTCGATCTATTTGCGACCAGACACAACCACAGGCTTCCACTGTATGTGAGTCCAGTGTACGATCCAGCAGCGTGGGCAGTAGACTATCTTTTTGATGATAAGAAACTTTCTCTTAGTTCCATCAAAGGATACAGATTTATGATTTCGCATACTTTGGCCTTTACTAAGTCATCACAAGTATGTGCTGATCCAGCAATTTCGGAACTTATTCGAGCTATGGAACTCAAACATCCTGTTTCTCGTACACTTGCACCTAAATGGGATTTAGCTTGTGTGTTAGGTTCGCTTATCAAGGCTCCCTATGAACCTCTTGATCAGGCTTCTATACAGTTCCTAACTTGGAAAACCATGTTTCTGCTTACTATGGCTTCAGCCAAACGTAGAAGTGAAATTCATGCTCTGTCTATCGAGGATGGTCATCTTCGTTTTGATTCCTCAGATGGATCTGTTACTTTGTTAAGTCAACCAGGATTCCTTGCTAAAAATCAACTCCCCTCTATGGCTTCTAAACCTTTCAAAGTTCCAAGTATTTCTAGGACATGATGATGATGAGAGACTTCTTTGCCCAGTCAGGGCTTTAAAGATTTATATTAAAAGAGTTAAGTCTATTCAAGGTTCTCGTAAGAGACTTTTCATTCCGTTAAAAGTGGGGGTGTCTGCCGCTTCTATTTTTGCTGGGTAGCCTCGACCATAAGGAAGGCTTACTCTTCTCTGTCATTTAGGGATTTATCCCTGTTTAAGATTAGACCGCATGAATTAATAGCTCTTTCGGCTTCGTGGGCGTATATTAATAATGTTCCACTTTCTGAAGTGCTTCAAGCTGCCTTCTGGAGGAATCCGACCACTTTTTCCTCATTCTTTCTTCGTTCTCTTGAGTGTCAACAAGACAATTTACATATGTTGGCCTTGTTGTGGCTCAAACTGTAGTTTCTTCCATGTCGTAATGTGCTGGCGCTATCCAGAAATAAGTACAATACTGTACTAATGAAGATTACATGAGGACATTGTTCTACTATCTCTGGCTGAAAAACCTGTTATGGGTTTTGCTGTGATAGGAAAATATATACGAACCTTCCCGCCTCAGCTACAAAATCAGCTAGGGATAGCAGGTATGTATTTATGATATTAAAACAAATTTTCTAAAATAAAATTCATTTTAATTATTAAATACTTACCTGCTATCGGTAAGTCCCACCTCCCTCCCCACTCATCGATTAATATTTTCATAATTAAGTTGAAAATGAAGATGAGTTGCGGTTCTTGATTTCCGGTTAGGTTACATTATACTATGATTAACCTGATCTGTTTTCAGCTAGAGAGGTGGCAGATTCCCGGCGCTTGAAGATTTCTGGAGTAGCTAACCCACCTTGTAAAGGTATAGCTAGGGATAGCAGGTAAGTATTTAATATTTAAATGAATTTTATTTTAGAAAATTTGTATTGGCGTTGGTCATTATAAGACTAAAGGGTGTGTGATAATTCCTTATATTCTCAACCCATTTACTATAACGATGATTTAGCAGAAGTGCATAATTCTGTGTCAACTAAAAACTTATTTCAGTGGCTAAGTCACACTAATTTGATAAGATTAACACTTATGGTCAGTTTTGTTGCAAAAAATCCTGTGTCAAGGCCCTGGTTGGCGAGGCGGGGGTGGCATCTGTCTCAGACCGCAGAGCTCTTGTTTTGCTTTTCTATTTTTTTAGCTCACCTGATTGCTCAGGTGAGCTTTTGTGACCAGTCTTTGTCTGTTGTATGTCCGTCCGTCCATCCATCCGTTAACATTTGCTAGTAAACACTCTAGAGGCCACATTTCTTGTCCCATCTTCATGAAACTTGGTCAGAAGCTTTGTCCCAATGAAATCTCGGCCGAGTTCGAATCTGGGTTATGCCGTATCAAAAACTAGGTCACTAGGTAAAAAAAAAACCAACCTTGTAAACACTGTAGAAGTCACATTTCATCCCCAATCTTCATGTAACTTTGTCAAAATGTTTGTCTTAATGATATCTTGGTTGAGTTCAAAAGTGGTTCCGATCCGTTGAAAAACATGGCCTTCAGTGGGCGGGGCAGTTTTCCTAATTTGGCTATAGAGAAACCTGGTAAACACTCTAAAAGTCACAATTTTTGCCCAATCATCATGAAAGTTGGTCAAAACATTGGTTCAATTGATGTCTCAGACGAGTTCGAAAATGATCGAGATTGATGAAAAAACATGGCTGCCAGTGGGCGGGGCATTTTTCTCTATATGTATATAGTGGCAGTTTTCCCTATTTGGCTATAGAGAAACCTTGTAAACACTCTAGAAGTCACAAGTTTTGGCCAATCATCATGAAAGTTTGTCAAAACATTGGTTCAATTGATGTCTCAGATGAGTTCGAAAATGGTCCAGATTGGTGAAAAAACATGGCTGCCAGTGGGCGGGGCATTTTTCTCTATATGTATATAGTGAAAACATGTGAACACTCTCTAAGTCACATTTTTGGCCCAATTTTCATGAAATTTGGTCAGAACATTTGTTTCTTTGATATGAGAGTTGGGTTAAAAAATGGTTCCGGTCGGTTGAATAACATTGCTTCTGAGGGGGGGGGGGGAGTTTTCTTATATTTATACATAGTAAAAAAAGCTTGTGAACACTAGAAGTAACATTTTTTGCCCAATCATCATGAAACTTGGTGAAAAGATTGGTGTTATATATATCACATAATGAATGCCATAATTATTGCCCTTAGATTGTCCAAATTTTCATTATATTATACAAAATCCTTGTAAACACTCTAGAGGTCACAATTTTGTTTAAGATTTTATGAATCTTGGTCATAATATTTATTTTTGTAAGCAAAGTTTGATGTTTGGTAAGGGAGGTGGTCAACTCAAAATAAAGGTCACCAGGTCAAATCTTACAAAAACAAAAACACTCCATATGCCAGAGTTTTGGTTCAATAATAATGAAACTTGACCAGGATGTTTGTCTGGACAATATCTAGGTCATGTTTGACGTTTGGTATAGATTGAATGAACCGACTCCTCTCAGGTGAGCGAACTAGGGCCATCTTGGCCCTCTTGTATATACTTTACACATTGTTTGATTAAACAATGTATTTCGTTTTTTCACAATTTTGTCAAACCAGTTTTCTATGCATGTACTGAAAGTCATTGTGTTGTCAGAGGCTGCACTTATGACCCGTACTTCAGGAAGGTCGATAACAATGTTTATCTCAGTAACATCTTTGTCATGTTTTTAATGGGTCACATGCACATCAAAAACTAGGTCATCAGGTCCAATCTTAGAAAAACCTTGTTATCATCCTAGTCGCCACTAGTATGACTCAGTCTTGATGAAACTTGGGAAGAATGTTTATCTTGACATTTTTATGCCCCCGGTAGGAGGGCATATAGTGATCGGACTGTCCGTCCGTGTTTCCGTCACACTGCATTTAGGTTTCGAAAATTGCTCATAACGTCTATGTCCCTTGAGATGTAACCTTCATATTTGGTATGCATGTGTATATGGACAAGGCCTTTCCATACACACAAAAATGTTGACCCCTGTGACCTCGACGTTGAACTTAGGTTCTGTGTTTAGGTTTCGAAATCTGCGTCTAGGTTTTCGAAAAATGCTCATTACTTCTATGTCCCTTGAGATATTACCTTCATATTTGGTATTCATGTGTATATAGACAAGGCCTTTCCATGCGCACACAAATTTTGACTCCTGTCACCTTGACCTTGAACTTAGGGTTCGTGTTTAGGTTTCGAAATCTGCGTTTCTGTTTTGAAAAAAGCTTATAACTTCTATCAAGTGTTTATAGGGGCATAAGTCATCCTATGGTGACAGCTCCTGTTCTAGGCCAACTTTTAAAATAGAACATGTGCATTCAAAAACTAGGTCACCAGATCAAATATTGTACAAAGCTTGTTACTACTGTATAGGTCACATTTATAACTAAATCGGGATTGAACCATTGAAGTCAGAATATTTATCTGGACAATATCTTGGCTAAGTGAATCTGGGTCATGTGTGTCCAAAAACAAGCTCGCCGGGTCAAATCTTAGAAAAACCTTGTTACCACTCTAGAGGTTAAAATAAGGACTAATTCTTGAAGAAAGTAGTTTAACTGTTTATCTTATTAATATCAGGGCTGTGTGTGAATCTGGGTCAAGTGGGGTTAAATATTATGTCACCAGGTCAAGTGTCCAACAACTGGTGCATAATAAACTCAGGTGAGCGCTTCAGGGCCATTATTGTCTTCTTGTTGTGTTTACAGGATCTGATGCATATTGTGAAAAGCAACAAGAACATTGAGAATTCCCTGGCCTGTGCAAAGTGGATGGTCAACAAACTGCCATTGGGTAATACTGCTTTCTCAATGTACTTGACTGTTGCCTAGGTAATGAGTGTATGCAGTTTTCAGACTTAAAACTATTTTTTTTTTAATGAGGTCAAATCTTACAAAAATGTTTTTACAATTCAAGAGGCCACTTTTATGGCTAAATCTTAATGAATCATAGAATGTATATCTTGACAAAACCTAGTTCAAGTTTATATCTTGATCATGTTTGTCCAAAATCTAGATCAGCATGTCAAATCATAGAAAAATCGTGTTACCACTCTAGATGCCAAATGTATGACTCTGTCTGAATCAAACTTGGTCAGAATCATAATAATAGACATTGTAATGTGTGTTTTTATCCCCCGCCATAGGCGTAGGGATATTGTTTTGGCGTTGTCCATCCCTCCGTCCATCCGGAGCCATATCTTGGAAGTGCTTTGGCGGATTTCATTGAAACTTGGTATGAGTATGTATATGGATAAGAGGATGATGCACGCCAAATAACATTGTACACCATCTGTTTATTGTGGAGTTATGGCCCTTTGTATCTTGAAAAAATGCTTTTTTGATTGTCAAATATAATACTTTTGTGTCCAGAAGCATTGGCGGGGGGATATCAATTCAACGAATTTGCTGGTTTTCAAAAAACTAGGTCACCAGGTAAAATTAAAAAAATATCACCTTATCAACATTAAAAAAAAAAATACTAGCTCAACCTTCATGAAACTTTGTTATATTGTTTATATATTCCAAGTTTGATTCTTGGTTGTTTGTGTCCAAAAGTAAGGTCATCAGGTAAAATTCACGAAAACCCATATTACCACGCCAGAAGCCTAAGACTCAATGTTAAGGAAACTTGGTCAGAATATTCATCTTTACAATATGAAGGCCATGTTTGAATTTGGGTCAACTAGGGTCAGAATCTGTATCACCAGGTCAAGTCTTCGACAATTGGTTTCCCTTGAACTCAGGTTAGCGCTGCAAGCCAATGACAGACCTGTTTACTTATACGGACTGCCGTAGATACTATGGATTATTTGGCTAAACTACGCGCTATGGATTTGTACTGAAAAACTACAGATCTATCTATCAAAATGGTCAATTTTCAGTTTTTAATCGTACTTTCGCTTATTTTCGGTCTTAACGGGTAATTTATCATAATCATTTTGGCGCTTGCCTAGTAAAAAGATTTAAATTCAAGCCTCCCAGGGAACGAGTGCTGATCGAGCTGGTCGAGTCGTCACCGAGCGACAACTGACTTGCGTATTGGTTCGCAAATTTAGCCGAATATATACGATTTTACGTCGCTATTCAGTATACACATCTTTCTCTCTATTGCGGAGAATACGGACCGATGTAATGGGATTGAGCACGCCTGTTTTTACACACGTCCAAGATGGCGGCAAGCAGACGAGAAATTGCGATTAACGGCGAAAATAATAAATACCATTCAAATTAACAACAGATGTCATATGGTCATTATGGAATAATGTAATGCGTGTGTCAATTAACGCAACATACTACGTTTGAGATTCAAAAAAACAAAAACAAATATTTGTCGGAAATCTGCACAGTGAATATGAGTCATGGAAAAGAGTGTTGGAAAATTGGAGTTTAGTCTACTCACAAAGTTAAAGCATTTATTATAATAAGATGAGTATCGTTCGAAAATGGAAAGAGACAAACATGATTTGATTTATATGTTAGTGGATATGTGTATAATCAGATTCATATGCATATTCTGCTTTATTATGTTTGTTATGCTGTACAGTTGAATGAAATAGCATTGAACTGAGGTTGTCAAGTGCAAGATATTGAAAGGTAAACAAATAAAATATATTATTTAACTCCATTTAATACATCATTAACACAACAAGAACACTTAAGAATGTTTGTCAATATTTGTTTATGTTTTCCCCTTATGATATTTAATTTAAAAAAATACTGAATTAAATTAATAGCTATTCTTAAAGATCTTATGATCAAATGGTGTATTTAAGAATCTATAGATTATTGCAAGTTTAATATGCATGTGGATGGATATTAACTAAATATTGTCTTCATTGTAAGAAGACATTGAAGCAGCACATTATAATATAAAATGCCGTCAAACATGCACTTAAAAACAATTTTAATTCTGTTAATTATTATCATATGTATAATGCTTAATGTCTCCCAATGTCATGGTTTATCGCGCTATTTTATCCAATTTCATGGTTTATTGCGCTATTTTCCCAATCCAAATGGCACAGGCTGTAACAAATCAAAGCAAAAAAAAATCACTTTACAGATTTTATTATTAGCAAGTAAATTCATCTAATGCTCTATGTACCGTTAAACTGATATGTGACCCAGTCATGGTGTTTTAATGCTCAAAATGATTAAAAAGTTAAAAACTACTGACAACAGCCCCAAACTACTGAGAGATGCTCTCCATACTATTGAGAAGCAATCGGTAGGGTAAACAGGTCTGCAATAATAGCCAATTATTTGAACTCACTTTGTTCTGCAAATAAAGTAGTTTTCTATTTTATGTAACTCCAAAATATTTTATTAATTGGTATTAACATTTTCTTATTAGACTCCTTCAAATCTGGTGTATTACAGGTTCAGAGAAGGTGCTTGTCTTGAAATATTGCATCACTTTGGCGGAGCTATGGCATCATAGCATTCCTGAGAAGGTATTGAGTAGCTAGCTGCAAAATTATTTCAGTGTGTGTTGTTACAGAAATAATTGAAAAACATAATATGGATCCTGCTATAACTCAAGAAGTAGGTATGATAGGATTGTGAAACTTTGTATTTCGATACGGCTATATTGGGATTCTGCATGTTATTTCAGTTTTTAGCTTGGCTGTTTTCGGAGAAAACTCGAGGTATTGTCATAGCCAGCTTGTAGTCCGCCGTAGGTGTAACCTTAACATTGGCTCTAAAATAAAACCTACAACTTTGAAACTTCATATGTAGCTGCACCTTGATGAGTTCTACATGCCACACCAATTTTTGGGTCACTTGTTCAAAGGTCAAGGTCACTGTTTAAAAATAAAAATCTTCTGACAAGCTTTCATTTATTAGCTCATATATTTTTTGAAAAAAAAATTGAGCTATTATCATCACCTAGGCGTCGGCGTCCGGTTAAATTTTGCGTTTAGGTCCACTTTTCTCATAAAGTATCAATGCTATTGCATTCAAACTTGGTACACTTACTAACTATCATGACAGGACTGGGCAGGCAAAGTAAGATAACTCTTTGGCTTGCATTTTGACAGAATTATGTGCCCTTTTTATACTTAGAAAATTGAAAATTTTGGTTAAGTTTTGTGTTCAGGTCCATTTTATTCCTTAAGTATCAAAGCTATTGCTTTCATACTTGCAACACTTACTAACTATCATAAGGGGACTGTGCAGGCAAAGTTATGTAACTCTGACTGGCATTTTGACAAAGGTCAAGGTCATCCTTCAAGGTCAAATTTCAAATTTATGGCATTTGTCCGTCCGAAAACTTTAACATTGGCCATAACTTTTTCAATATTGAAGATAGCAACTTGATATTTGGCATGCATGTGTATCTCATGGAGCTGAACATTATGAGTGGTGAATGGTGAAGGTCAAGGTCATCCTTCAAGGTCAAATGTCAAAAATATGGCGTCTGTTCGTCTGAAAACTTTAACATTGGCCATAACTTTTTTTAATATTGAAGATAGCAACTTGATATTTGGCATGCATGTGTATCTCATGAAGCTGCACATTTTGAGTGGTGGGAGTTCAAGGTCAAGGTCATACTTCAAGGTAAAAAAAATGTATAAAAATTTCAAAGCGGCATTCCCATGAAGCTGCACATTTTGAGTGGTGGAAGTTCAAGGTCAAGGTCATCCTTCAAGGTCAAGGTCATCCTTCAAGGTCAAAGATCAAATTAAAAAAAAAAATTCAAAGCGGCGTTATCATTAAGCTGCACATTTTGAGTGGTGGAAGTTCAAGGTCAAGGTAATTCTTCAAGGTCATGGTCATCCTTCAAAGTCAAAGGTCCAAAAAAATCAAAGCGGCGTTATCATGAAGCTGCACATTTTGAGTGGTGGAAGGTCAAGGTCATGCTTCAAGGTAAAAAAAAAATAATTTTTTTTAAAGTGGCGTTTTCATGAAGCTGCACATTTTGAGTGGTGGAAGTGCAAGGTCATTCTTCAAGGTCATCCTTTAAGGTTAAAGGTCAAAATAAAATATTTCAAAGCGGCGTTCTCATAAAGCTGCGCATTTTGAGTGGTGGAATTTCAAGGTCAAGGTCATCCTTCAAGGTCAAAGGTAAAAAAAAAAAATTAAAGCGGCGCAATAGGGGGCATTGTGTTTCTGACGAACACATCTCTTGTTTTTTTTTCAAACATGGTTAAAAAACACAAATATATATAAAAAAAAAAAAAAAAAAAATTGTAATAATGACCACACACCCATACTATACACCCCTCTCCACTCCACCCTCCCTCCTTTGTGATTGAAATTGAAATAGGTCCATACACCTTTAAAAAGAAAAATAGATGAGCAGCCTGCACCTGCAAGGCGGTGCTCTTGTTCAAAACTGCAACCGCAGCAGAGCGTTGGCACCTGTAATGCGGTGCTCTTGTTTGGTCTGCAATAAATGTGGTTTCTATGGTTACTGATGCTATTCAGGTTATTTCAGTTGTGTTAGTCTGTATATCTGAAATAACTGCAATAACTCCAAAAGTATATAAGCTAGGCAGACAAATCTCAGTATGTTGATAGAAATAAATAATATATAATATAAATTGTTTTGCTTAAATTGCCATAACTTCTTTATTTATGATCACATTTTATTATTACTTTGACAAAACAACACTTACCTGAATACCACAATGGATTCCACCCAAACAATACCCCACGCCCTTACCCAGAATCCCTCCCCCCCCACCCCCCGCCTCCAATTTTTTTTTTTTCAACATTATGTAATAAATTACCACACCCCACATTATACCCCCCTCTCCCCCCCCCCCCCTCCACCCCCTACCCCCCCCCCCCCCCCAAAAAAAAACACTTGTTTTTTAAACATCATCTATAAATTACCCCACCCCACAAAATACCCCCCTATCACCAACTCCCCCCCCCCCCCCCCCCCCAATTTTATTTAGCTCACCTGAGCACAACGTGCTCATGGTGAGCTATTGTGATTGCCTTTTGTCCGTCGTGCGTCGTCAACATTTACCTTGTTAACACTCTAAAGGTCACATTTATTGTCCAATCTTCATGAAACTTGATGAGAACATGTGTCTCAATCCGGTTGGTTGAAAAACATGGCCGTCAGGGGGCGTGGCAGTTTTACTTATATGGCTATAGTAAAACCTTGTTAACACTCTAGAAGTCACATTTTTAGTCCAATCTTCATGAAACTTTGTCAGAACAGGTGTGCCAATAATATCTTGGACGAGTTCGAAAATGGTTCCGGTTGGTTGAAAAACATGGCCGCCAGGGGGCGTGGCAGTTTTCTTTATATGGCTATAGTAAAACCTTGTTAACACTCTAGAAGTCACATTTTTAGTCCAATCTTCATGAAACTTGGTCAAAACATGTGTTCCAATAATATCTTGGACGAGTTTGAAAATGGTTCCAGTTGAATGAAAAACATGGCCGCCATGGGGCGGGGCAGTTTTCCTAATATGGCTTTACTCTATGGTAAAACCTTGTTAACACTCTAGAAGTCACATTTGTGGTCCAATGCTCATGAAACTTGGTCAGAATATTTGAACTAATAATATCTGGGCTAAGTTCAAAAATGGTTGAGATCAGTTAAAAAACATTGCTGCCAGGGGGCGTGGCATTTTTCCTTAAATGGCTTTTTTCTACAAAACCTTGTTAACACTCTAGAAGTCACATTTATTATCCAATCTTTATGAAACTTGATCAGAACATTTGTTCTAACAATAGCTCGAGTGAGTTTGAAAATGGTTATGGTTCGTTGAAAAACATGGCTGCCAGGGTGGGGGGGGGGGGCAGTTGTCCTTATATGGCTTTAGTGAAAACTTGTTGACACTATATTAGCCACATTTATTGGCCAATCTTCATGAAACTTGGTCAGAACATTTGTCCCAATGAAATTTTGCCAGAGATTGAAGCTGTGTCATATCAGCTCAACAATTAGGTCACAAGGTCAAATATAAAAAAAACATGTTAAAAGTCACTTTTTTGGTCCAAAATAATCTTCATGAATCAGCTTGCATTTTTTTCAGAATAGTGTAGTTCCTTTGGCTTTCAGGTGAGCCCCTTAGGGCCTGATGGCCCTCTTGTTTTATTTTTTTTCCTTTTTTTATTTTTGAAAGATCGTCTAATAAATTATTGAATATGAACTATTTCCCCATGATGGCTTACGTTATACTGTCAAGCACTCGAATAGTCGAGCGCGATGTCCTCTGACAGCTCTTGTTATGTCCCCCACCACTATAGTGGGGGACATATTGTTTTTGCCATGTCTGTTGGTTTGTTTGTGTGTTTGTTTGTGTGTTTGCGTCAAACTTTAACATTTGCCATAACTTTTGCAATATTGAAGATAGCAACTTCATACCGTATTTTACCATGCATAGCGCGCAGTTTTTTACCTTCAAATTTCAAAATAAAAATTCAGTGCGCGTAATACATTGACACAACGCTTTCCTGGTTGCTAAATTGCAAAAAATCCATTTCGTAATTGTAAATCTTCACAATTGCCGCCATTTTTGTTATTGCAAAAAAACTACACCCTATAATGTTATAGACTGAAGGGGCCGTTGTCGAAACAACAAATAACGGGAAAGGTTAGGAATGAACGGGGTAGTAATAGTTTTGACAAAAATTAAAAGATGAAAAAAATGTCTTTGTTGGTGTTTTCACACTTCTTCATTGATTGTTCACTAAAAAAATCGAGGTATATCGATCCCCGTGCGCCGCGGTATTGTTTGTTAAAGTTTTCGTTGTCATGAAAACTCGTTGATTTACAACGCAAAACGTCTTATTTGAACTGAGGCTAATTATTTCAATAAGTATTTCTCAACTTCGCTTTTGCTTTATTTTGATAATTTAATCCAAAGTTTAATGTTAGCATTTTCGAAAATTTGCACTCTATGTGAATTGACAGTTTGACGTCATCAAAGGAAAGCCGCTTCCTGTCTGAAGCAATAAAGCGACAAGTTTCTCGCCGACAAAATTGGCTTCCTTTGTCTAGCAATCAACATGCCGAACCAATCGTGTGTTTGTTCCTCAATGGCAATCGTCCAATTAAATAATAGCACGTGCAAATCTCCGCCTTCGAACCTTTTGGAAAGAACGGAGGTGGAGTTCAACGGTTAATTGAGCAAGTGTTTTACGTAAGTTGAGTTCCGATTTGCCGAAATTACTAGGCCCTAAGCATTGAAACGACGAATACATTTATCAATGATTTTCCGATCTCTGCATAAATATGCTACTGTGCGAGTATACTACGTAGGTTACAAACCAACAATAGAGATATAGACTCGTTTTATTTTCTTTCAATAGAGACAAACAAATGATATTTCTCAAATGGCTTTACGCGGATAACGCCAACTGTATGGAATTGAGCGTTCGGGTGTATTGTTTGTCTTACTATAAAATACTTATCAACTAGACGCAGTGAAGGCGCGAAATACCGGGTCAAACTGGATTTATTGGGGAGCATCTCTTAATGGGGAAATATTTAAGTCGATGAAAAATAAAATGGGATCCACGGACGATTTGCGTAAAATTGGACATTGAGATGTTGCGGGTCTGCAGAAGAAGATGTCATACGATGTTGTGAGCGGCAGGTAATGAAAATGTTACACTGTTCAAATGTGAGGAATACGTAATAGTGGTTCGAATTTAATGCGCAGGGGTCTTGAAAAAACATGCGCAGCGGCAATAAGGACATAACGGTGTTCTCGAGAGAATAATCTTAAAAATTGTCGAAAATATAGTGCTTTGCAACCCATGCTCCTGATCGTATAAACGCTCCCTACTTTAAAACAAAAAATTAAGCGGCCGAAAAACTCAGATTAAATGATTGCGCAATATAAGAATGGTGGCCATTTTCGGCCAAATTTTCAGGTTTTTGGTCTTGAATTCTTTTTTTTTCTCCATTTTGGCTTTAAAATATCGCATGCGCGTTATACATGGTAGCGCGCTATACATGGTAAAATACGGTATTTGGCATGCATGTGTATCTCATGGAGCTGCACATTTTGAATGGTGAAATGTCAAGTTCATCCTTCAAGGTCAAAGATCAAATATATGGGTCAAAAGCGCTTATTTAATGTACGCTTTTGCAACATTGAAGATATCAACTTGATATTTGGCATGCATGTGTATCTCATGGAGCTGCACATTTTGAATGGTGAAATGTGAAGGTCAAGGTCATCCTTCAAGGTCAAAGGTCAATAATATGGGGACATAGTGTTTCACAAACAAGCTTTTGATTGCTTTTGTTGCAGAAATAAACAACAACTTAAATCTGCATCTTACTAAAACTAAATGTACTAAAAGCTAGAATTATAAAACTTATGGAGATTCATGCTCTATCCAACAACATTAACCAAGTAGAGATCTGCTTTTCTGCTATGATTTTTAGCTCGACTATTAAATATGAAATATATATAGTGGAGCTATCCTACTCACCCCGGCGTTGCCGTTCCCGTGGCCGTTTGCATGCAACTGTAAAAGTTTGCGTACTACCCCAAATATTTTCAATGTCCTTTGACAAATTGCTTTCATATTTTGCATACTTGTTAACCATCATGACCCCAACCTATAAACAAGAGCAGACAACTGTATCAAGCATTTTGACAGAATTATGGTCCCTTTTATACTTAGAATATGCATATTATTGATAAATCTATGTTAAAGTTTGCGTACTACCCCAAATATTTCCTGTGTTCCTTGACTTATTGCTTTCATATTTTGCATACTTGTTAACAATCATGACCCCAACCTATTAACAAGAGCAGACAACTGTATCAAGCATTTTGACAGAATTATTGCCCCTTTTATATGCATATTATTGATAAATCTATGTTAAAGTTTGAAAGATCATCTATTAAATGATCACACAACCGACATTATACCCCCCTCTCCCCCACCACCAACCCCCCCCCCCCCCCCCCCCAAATTTTTTTTTTTTAATTGTGTTATCTTATTTTTGAAAGATCATCTATTAAATGATCACACACCCACATTATATCCCCCCCCCCCCTCTCCATGATGGCTTACGTTATCCTGTCAAGCACTCGAATAGTCGAGCGTGCTGTCCTCTAACAGCTCTTGTTTTTATTAAACTTGCATCTAAGTGATACAATATACTGGTTCTTTATACTATTAAAACTTAGTAAATAAAATTTTTGTTTTAATGATACTCCGATTACCATTGGTAATTGGGGCTCTATAGGAGTCACTTTGTCGGTCAGTCGGTCTGTCCGTTGGTCGGTCTGTCACGAAATTTCATCCGATCTTCACCAAACTTGGTCACAAGTTGTATCTAGATGATGTTTAGGTTAAGTTTGAATATGGGTCATGCCAGGTCAAAAACATCATTTGGTGCGCTATGACTACAAGAAAATCCCCCAGTCATTTAAAAAAAAATAAAAAATTATATTGTTTAATTGTTTTAAAACTTTACCGCACAGATAGTAAAATCCCGACTCGAGCGATTCCCCAATACATCCGTTTCAACCCGACTCGATTTCTGTATACTTACTACTTTTCAAGTTTCTATTTATTACCCGATAATCCCGTTTAATCCGTTTTTTGTAAATCACTTTCTGGTAAATATTTACGATAAAAGCTCTCAATTATTTCTCAACACAATTAGCTCTCAACACAAACCCATAGTATCAAATGAATTTAAAGTGACTATTTATAGATTTGATGAAATATTGCCTCTGAACATGCGTCAATCCCCTGACGTGTTGTGTTCTTGTTAAAACGCTCAATACACGCACAATACACATGACGCGACGTTGTACATGCTGCATAATTTTCGTGCTCTTTTTAATTGAGAAAAAAATTCGACACAAAGTAAATTTGCATTGCTAATTTGAAGCAAGAATATTTAAACGTTGCGGTAACATTTACATTCGGAAGTGTGTTTCGGATTAAAAACGCGTTACCATCTACTTAAGGGAATAGGTTTCGGATTACAAATTTAATTATTCCCATTTGAGATTTCATTAAATATTAACAGTTGCGTTATGAATTCAACGATAATTTGCTTAAACACTTTACGAGTCCAATAAATGTTTTGACGGAATTCTGCATGAAATTCACGTTGTCCACGAGGATTATGGCCGGTTGCCATCATCAGTCTTCTAAGTATCAATTATTGGACGAAACATTTACAAGTGTGCGTAATTAATTCAACGAAAATGTGTTAAAGGGCATTGGGTGTCGAATAAATGTCAGAAAAACGAGGTGAATCAGTTCTATAAATGGACATGATGAAATATACATGTACTGGAATGAACCATGTGGTGTTTATGGCGATTACTTGTAAAAGTAGGTACCGGGTGCTCTTTTTACAGGGAATATTGATACACTGATAGAGAAACCTTGATTTTGTTTGACAATCTCCACTTTCTTTTGCTGAAAAATACACTGATCGGAAAATTTCAAGCGCCCCGGGGACTCTGATTTTGAAATTCAAGCACCCCGGCGAGGGATCGTTAAATGGCCTGTGGAAAGCCCTGGACAGTGTGTCGTGCGAAAGAATTACGTTGATATCTCCAAGGTCAAGGTCACACTGTGAGTTCAAAGGTCAAAAATGGCCATAAATGATCTTGTCCGGGCCATTACTATGTCATTCATTGTAAGATTTTAAAATTACTTGGTACATTTGTTCACAATCATTTGACAATGTGTCATGCGAAAGAATTATGTCGATATCTCCTAGGTCAAGGTCACACTTGAGTTCAAAAGTGAAAAATGGCCATTAATGAGCTTGTCGGGACCATTATCAAAGTATGTCATTCATTGTGAGATTTTAAAATGACTCTGTACATTTATTTTGTTCACAGTCATTGGACCGCATGTCATGCGAAAGAATTCAAGAGTTCAAAGGTCAAAATGGCCATAAATAACAATGGCATAATAATTCTTAAAAATTCCCATAAATTAGATTCTCTTGTTTTGTGAAGAAGCATGCAAAATAGTCTGTGTCAATGCGGCACGTTGGGGGTATACGTCACGTCTGTGACAAAGCTCTAGTTTTCTCTAGATTTGTATTTGTGTGCTTTAATAGTGATGATAAACAATTGTTTTAGTCATTAATTACCATATAGAACCTAAACCTGTGTACAACTCACTTTTGAAGTGTTTGCTTACTATAAAACCCTCAAAAAAGTGTGTTTTATGAAAATGAGTCTCATTTTATTCAGAGTGCCAAAAGGGATAAGGCCATGCAGGCGTACCTGAAGTTCAAAGGTCACTGGCAGAAAATGGCCTCGGCCCAGGCTCTGTGCCTGAACGGTTTGGGGGAGTCTGACTTGCTGCAGATGACTGACAAGCCCACACAGCTCATACAGAGGCTGTACGAGCACCCCAGCATCACCACGGCAACGTGGGCCTCGTCTGATGAGAAACCAGGTACTGGATTGACACTTCATGTGTGGCACTGCAAGTCCGGGGAACATGGCACCACCCTGAATTGAATGGAGGGCTTGGAACCTCATCTGAATGTCATGTGCATGTTTGGCTTGTCATGGGTTTATGCCTTTGTGTTTTGAGCCACATTCTGGTGCTCTTTAGATTAGCCTCTGCAGTCCTCTCAGGCTAATCAGGGTGGACACTTTTTGGTTAGACAGTTTGCTCTGAAGAAACTTCTGTTAAACAAAAAAATATAAAAGCGGAAAGTGTTGTCCCAGACGTGCTGTCCTCACAGGCTTATCTGTAACGACATGACGGGACAAACTTTAAGCTCAATTTTCTCAGGACAAAGCTCAGTTCAACCTGCACTGTTGTTGCAGACATCCACAGTGCGGCCCAGAAGGTTGCTGAGATCAACAACATTCGCCTGGATC
Source organism: Dreissena polymorpha (assembly GCF_020536995.1). Taxonomy (NCBI): domain Eukaryota; kingdom Metazoa; phylum Mollusca; class Bivalvia; order Myida; family Dreissenidae; genus Dreissena; species Dreissena polymorpha. The sequence goes on from NC_068357.1 coordinate 145,599,046, forward strand.
TCATACAGCACAGCCTCATAGAAAAGTGGCTGCAGTCAGGGGTTCAGGCTGCACAGGAGACAGATACTGTAAGCAGTAGATGTCTGGATATTTTACCCCCTTCCCCTTAGGCTTTTCATGTAGTTTCAAAGTTAGCAGATGATTTCCAAAAAGTGGGGTATCAAAGTTTTTTATCATAAGCCCATTTAACAAAAACGGGGTGTTTTATTTGATATTCAAACATGTGGTTTCTGGTGGATAAATTAAGCTTGCATTTGCCAATTTTGGATGATTGAGGTCAAGGTCTTTTATATTAAAAAAATAGAAAAATGGATCACTCTTAATTACTTGATGGATGAAGGTTTTGTACTGAAATTTCTATATAACTCCAAGGGTCAGATAAATTTGTACATTGGTAAGTCTTGAGAAAAGATTACCCTGAATGATTTTCAATAAATAAAAAAAGGACCAATTTGTTGCGAGTTGTTTGACACATTTTTTATTTTTTTTAATTTCTTGTTTGATTAAATATTTTAAATGTTTAAGACCTTTTTACATGGGTAGACATGGTCAGGCATCCGCTGTCCGCGTCGTGCTAAAACCTTGACATTGGCTGTAAAAGCAAAGTGCATCCACGTACAACTTTGAAACTTCATATGTAGCTGAACCTTGACGAGTCCTATACGCCACACCCATTTTTGGGTCACTAGGTCAAAGGTCATTGTGTCAAGGTCACCCACAGCCAAGCGTTGGCACACACTATGCAGTGCTCTTGTTTTAAGTTTGCTATGATAAATGTGATTGAATTAAACCCATTAATTATATTACATACTAAAACAACTGATGAAGGCACCTTTTATTTCTCTGATGTTCTTTCTGCAGACCATGACTTTCAGTCTTGAGAATTTGAAGATGACAGCAGAGACACTGATGGATGACAAGACTTCAAATGAAGAGGAGAATTTCAAACGGTAAGAAACATGCGGAGAACAATCTTGACTCAGTTTTGTAATAAAACTGTTGTTTTGTGTTGAAGCATGCTGAAATAACAATTCGATCAGACATAAATAAAGAGCTGATTACTTTTTAAAAAGTTGTCTTTATAATTCTTTTTTTTTTTTAATCAATCATTTTTATAAAAACAATTTATGCACATACAAATGTAAATAAGTCTTTTTTATGCCCCCATTTCGAAGAAAAGGGGGTATATAGTTTTCGCACTGTCCGTCGGTCGGTCAGTCGGTCTGTAACACTTCGTGTCCGCTCTCTAATTCAAATAGTTTTCATCCGGTCTTTACCAAACTTGGTCAGAAGTTGTATCCAGACAATATCTAGGTCAAGTTCGAATATGGGTCATGCCGGGTCAAAAACTAGGTCATGGGGTCACTTAGTGCATTTCAAGGATTTAGCATGGTGTCCGCTCTCTAATTGAAGTAGTTTTCATCTGATCGTTACTAAACTTGGTCAGAAGTTGTATCAAGACATTATCTAGGTCAAGTTCAAATATGGGTCATGCCGTGTCAAAAACTAGGTCACTGGGTCACTTAGTGCATTTCAAGGATTAAGCATGGTGTCCGCTCTCTAATTGAAGTAGTTTTCATCTGATCTTTACTAAACTTGGTAAGAAGTTGTATCAAGACAATATCTAGGTCAAGTTCGAATATGGGTCATGCAGGGTCAAAAACTAGGTCGCGGGGTCACTTAGTGCATTTCAAGGATTAAGCATGTTGTCCGCTCACTAGTTTATGTGGCTTTCTGATTTATTTTGATATTCTAAGACATTTTTATGCCCCCAAAAGAGGGCATATAGTGATCGGACTGTCCATTCGTCTGTCCGTCCGTCCTTCACACTTTGCGTTTAGATTTCGAAAAATGCTCATAACTTCTATGTCGCTTCTGATAGAAATTTCATATTTGGCATGCATGTGTATATGGACAAGGTCTTTCCATACGCACACAAATTTTGACCCCTGTGACCTTGACCTTGAACTTAGGGTCCGTGTTTAGGTTCGAAATCTGCGTTTAGGATTTGAAAAAAAGCTAATAACTTCTATCAAGCGTTTACACAGTTATACTTTTATATAGTGACAAAGTTACAGTTGGGGGCATCCGTGTCCTGTGGACACATTTCTTGTTGTTATTGGAAAAAGAAATAATGGATAAAGATTTCAGTTAATAACGCATGAGGATTTGTACAGTGTTGTCCAGTTTGTTGTTACTATTCGTTGTCAGTAGTCGTCTGTATGTTATTCCAGGATCATACATCTTGTGCAGAGAGAAAACAGAGAATCAAACTTATTGAAATTGTTTGACTTTGCTCTGCAAGTGAGTACATACATTTGAGCCTCATTGTGTGTAAAGTGTCGTCTCAGATAAGCCTGTGCAGTCAGCAAAGACTAGCCAGGGAAGACACTCCCTTCACAGTTCGAACTGCACAGGCTTATGAGGGTTTACACTTTACTCGTATGCATTAAAACCCATTTTCCCAGAACTAATTTTTGTCTATTCACTAATCAGATGTTAAGCTTAATAAATCTTCAGTGCATGCTTGAAAAGTGCCTTCTTTCCTTTTAAGCTGTACATAATATTGATCAAAATTTTATGATATGCTCAATAAATAAATGAGCAATTATTATAGATACAATTTATGCAGACTTTTTTTAATAGCTTACCTGATTGCTCAGGTGAGCTTTTGTGACCGGTCTTTGTCCGTCGTCCGCCCGTTAACATTTGTTCGTAAACACTCTAGAGGGCACATTTATTTTCCGATCTTTATGAAACTTGGTCAGAAGCTTTGTCCCAATGATATCTCGGTCGAGTTCAAAACTGGGTCATACCGGGTCAATAAATAGGTCACTAGGTTAAAAAAGAAAAGAAAAACCTTGTAAACACTGTAGAAGTCACATTTCATGCCCAATCTTCATGTTACTTTGTCAAAATGTTTGTCTTAATGTTATTTTGGTTGAGTTCAAAAGTGGTTCTGGTCCGTTGAAAAACACGGCGGCCAGTGGGCGGGGCAGTTTTCCTTATTTGGCTATAGAGAAACCTTGTTAACACACTAGAAGTTACAATTTTTGCCCAATCATCATGAAACTTGGCCAAAATATTGGTTTTATTGATATCTGGAACGCGTTTGAAAATGGTCGAGATCGGTGAAAAAACATGGCCGCCGGGGGGGGTTTCCTTATTTGACTAGAGAGAAACCTTGTGATCGAACACTATAGAAGTCACATTTTTTGCCTAATCATCGTGAAACTTAGTTAATACATTGGTTTTTTTGATTTCTCGGACAAGTTGGAAAATGACTCACATCAGTGAAACACTCTTTTTAGCTCACCTGATTGCTCAGGTGAGGTTTTAGGATTGGTCTTTGTCCGCCGTCCGTCCGTCCACATTTGGTTTGTAAACACTCTAGAGTTCACACTTCTCAAGCATTCTTTATGAAAGTTGCTGAAAGATCTCAGTCAAGTTTTATAATGAGCAAAATCACATAATTAATGCCATAATTATTGCCCTTAGATTGTCCAAATTTTCATTATATTATACAAAATCCTTGTAAACACTCTAGAGGTCACAATTTTGTTTCAGATTTTATGAATCTTGGTCAAAATATTTATTTTTGTAAGCAAAGTTTGATGTTTTGTAAGGGGGGTCAACTCAAAATATAGGTCACCAGGTCAAATCTTACAAAAACAAACACACTCCATACTGCAGGGTTCAATAATGATGAAACTTGACCAGGATCTTTGTCAGGACAATATCTAGGTCAAGTTTGACGTTAGGTAAAGATTGAATGAACCGACTCCTCTCAGGTGAGCAAACTAGGGCCATCTTGGCCCTCTTGTTAAAGAAATCTTTTACAATATTGCACAGTCATTGCACAGCATCATGAGGCTTATTCATCAAAGCAGTTAGGAGCAAGAATTCATATGACTTTAATATCATTCTTTGTTGTGAGAACAGACTACGGTAGGCTAGAAAAATCCATGTACTATAATACCTTTTGTAGCCGAAGGAGGGTCGAGACACAGGCTGCTGTATATTGGCTCTCCGCTGCCTTCTTCATCTGTGTGACAACGACACCATGATCAAGGAATGCAACAAGAGTCTCGATGACATCAGGTACTCAGGGCATACTTAACCCTTTCCCACTTAGATACATATTTTGACACATTTGTAGTCCCATAGAAAGTTACATTAAATTAAAGACCTTTCTTACTAAACTAAAGTTTTAAAGGCTTAATTTCCAATCCTTAGATATTGATGAGCAGCAAACAGCATAAAACTTGAAACAGACTACAAGTTACTCCCATGCTGTTCTGGTTTTATGCTGGTTGCAAAAGCCATTTTCACTTTACTTCTTATTGGGGAAAGGGTTAAACCAGTTATCTTTTATCCTCAACCCGCATCTTCCCCACCCTACAAGTAAGGCAAGGACGTTATGCTGGAATCACCATGGGCATCTGCCGGTCAAGTATAATGTTCAATACAGCATAATATAGTCGGAATGATTTTCAAGTGATGGTGCATATTTTGAATAGTTTATAGTAAACATGAGAAATTAGACCACTGAATAATACAGGAAACAGTGATTTATTAAAGAAGATAGAAATACCAGATCTTTCTTTACAGACTATTGTTCCATGTAACACATGTTATTGGAACTGATTTTGATGATTAAAAAAACACTATCTTCAAAAGTTCTGCTGTCCGTTTGCAATGAAGATATGACCTGATTAATGTGAAAATGGATCTTATACCATATTCACCCAGCGAAGCTCCAGACCAGCCTGCGCATCCGCAAAGTCTGGTCAGGTGCTACCTTGTCCATTTTAAAGTCTCTCAATGTTTTGTGGTCTCATAAGTCGACAGAGTAGTTCCTGACCAAACTGCCCATGTTACCTTAATACATTTTTTTATGTCCCCCACCACTATAGTGGGGGACATATTGTTTTTGCCCTGTCTGTTGGTTTGTTGGTTGGTTGGTTTGCGCCAACTTTAACATTTGCAATAACTTTTGCAATATTCAAGATAGCAACTTGATATTTGGCATGCATATGTATCTCATGGAGCTGCACATTTTGAGTGGTGAAAGGTCAAGGTCATCCTTCAAGGTCAAAGGTCAAAAAAACTAAATCAAAGCGGCGCACAAGGGGACATAGTGTTTCTGACAAACACATTTCTTGTTTATTAACAAATTGTCCTTTGGGGAAATAGCGAGTCTTTCAGATGTCACCTTTGCTGTAAATTATTTCTACCTTTGTCCACTGGCAGGAATAATAGTTGTTACCTGTGTCCTCTGTCAGGAAGCTGATGTATGTGATGATCTACCTGTCTGGTCTGGAGAGGCTGCACATCAGACATACGGTGGATACCTTCATCTCCTGTCAGAAGGAGGCCCTCGTCAGGGGACTATGGAAGAACCACAGCCACGAGAAAAGTGTATGTGCTGTAGGACTGGCCTGTCTGGTCACGTTAACATTTCTGTAACATGATTAATACTTTTTACACATTACAACATGCGGTATGAGGTAGGAGTATCCTTTTAAGGCAGTAAGGCAGGTGTTGATAAAAACCTGTATTTTCTTTATTTTGGGGACTGTGTTTCTCCTGGTCTCTGCTCCATATAGGAGAATGGTTTCTCATGCGGTATGAGGTGGAAGTATTCAGTACTATAACAAGCTCTACTTGTTCTGTATTGTAGGCTGTGAGCCTGGTCTCCAGCCTGTGTCTGGATTACAACATTTATGACCTTCAACTGTGGACCAGTATACTACAGAGACTTCATTCATTTGGCTTGGTATGTTTTAATGCATACAAAGTTTGTACACATAAATGCTGCATACAATGTATCTGGTATATGTGGGTAATGTATGAGTTATTAATATACTCGAAACATTTTAATGCAATATATTTATTTATAGGATGTTCTTGTCAAATTATTCCAGTTCTATGTGAGGACTTTCTGTGAAATGAATGTTTCAGATATCAGTTATGTTTTCCGCCTATTTGCATTTATAACAATTATTAATGTGCCATATGAATAATTTAGAGGAGAAATTGGAGTGGTTGATGTTTCAGATACGTCAACTGGAGTATATCCTGCTAAGACTAAACAATGTCCCAGAACTGTGGCAGATACCTGCATTCCCCAAAATGTGGTTTACAGTCATTTCTACTTCTTTGCTGAAAGGTGCATTGTTTTGTTGCTATCAAACCCTTAAATTCATACAAGACTTATATTAAATTATTAATATGTTGACTTGTTCACATGTTAAAGAATTGAATTTATTTTTTTGTTGCATTTATGTGAATGCAATTCTCGTATTGTCAGTGCCATGTTATGCACAAGCTCCTCTTGCATGTTTTGCCAGTTTTACCATTGCATTCATAATTGAATGAACACACACAAAAGTAATTAAAATCCTTTTTCATATTTAGGATTATTGCATACTTTGGTTTTAGGTTGTTTTGGTCAAACATGCATTTTGTTATAAAGCAGTGAAGTTTTCCTAGAACAGAACTTTGCAAAAAATTGATAATTGTTCAAATAGTTCCTTTATAATATATATGCAGATTTCACACTCTTATCTTGGACCATACTCTTCATGCATGCATTAAGTCTGTTTTTCTTTGAGGCTAGCTCAAGAGATTATTTTTAATGTAAAGAATATTTTCAGTGAGTGCACCTCTGTCCAAGGAGCAGACAGATGCCACTGTCCATGCCTTTAACCAGCTACTCAGGTAAGTCAATCAATACGTTCAACTGCATGGACTTTCAAAGCTAGTCAATGCAAAGTATCATACATGATACCTGGTTTAATTGAGTTTTATTTAAATGGCAAAAGTGGTAAGTTAAGCTTACTAATATTTGATCAGATATCTCAATAATGCTACAACTAAAATACTGATGCTAAGATATCCCTGTGATTTATTATTAGAAAAAGCATCTTTTTGTTAAAATCATATGTTGATTGTATTACCGGTAAATGTTTACTTTTACCAAAAATAAAAATCCTGTTTATGAGATTGAGGTATGGGGAGAGAGGCGGTGTCAAACGGGTGGTTTCTTGTAAATAACTTTAGTTTTACTTTGAACTTTTACTTTCAATGGACCAAACTATAGCTTAAGCAAACTTGAATGTAGACCTCATTGGTAATTTATATTGGGCCTTTCTTGACAAGATCACCTTTGCTATAAACAGAAGTATAGTTTCCACTCAATAACTTAATATGGATAGAGATATCATACTGAAATTGTGTGTGTAGGATGCTTATATGTCAACCTAGCTTGGGCTTGCTTTTCTGGTCAATAAATTATGTTTGAGTAGACCGAACCTCATCAATTTTTGTATAAAACCAAGCTTGTATGGAGATCTTATTGGGACTGTATTTAGGGCATGTTGGGTTAAATTCACCATTTCTTTTATATATGACAAACATGATATGAAACACAGACAATTACAGATTAGTGCTGGTTTCTAGTATTCTTTTTAATTGTGCTTTTTAGCCTTAGACAACCTTTCAAAAGAAGGTGCACAAATGTTGCTTTGCATATGTTTCTGCATGGCATCTCCCATTAAATGATTATGTCCTAGCATTTTGTAAATCAAAATTTGTCACAATTTGCAAATAGTCACTGTGATATTCTAGATAATGGTGAATGCTTAAGATCTAAGGGTGTAAATTTTATGTTTATGAAGCTGTAGTTGATCTCTCTCAAAAGTCAATTAAGTACTGGTTCTACCTGCAAAATGGACTTGTTATGCCTCCATATGCATTTGGCTTAAATTATATTTGAACCAGAAATTAAAACATAGCATATGTTTTATGTAAAAAAAACATCAGTACTCACTAGATTTATGTTCTTCCTAACCTTATTCTGATATACACATATATAGATACTTAATAATCTGTTAGTTTTCAAATGCGGGGGATTCTTGATTGCAATCATGTAATGGCCCTGGATTGTTCATTATCAGCTGCCCTGTGCTGGACGACATTGATGGCGAGAGCCTGTCCAGGATGTACCAGAGGCTGGAGTTGCCTGCCCTTGCCTTGGGATGCCTGCTGCTGTCTGGACAACCAGAGAGTGTCAAGGTCAGGAATGGCATTCAACATGCAATTAATACATATATAGACAAATAACTTAAGTTTTTAGCTCACTTCATAGCTTATGCATAACTTTAAGAAATTTTGAAGATACACTAAATATATACAGGGATTTAGGATGTGTTGTCTGTCCGTCTGTCTGTCTTTCCGTCACACTTTGCGTTTAGGTTTCGAAAAATGCTCATAACTTCTATGTCCCTTGAGATATAATCTTCATATTTGGTATGCATGTGTATATGGACAAGGCCTTTCCATACGCACAGAAAAAAATTCCCCTGTGACCTTGAACTTAGGGTCCGCGTTTAGGTTTCGAAATCTGCGTTTAGGTTTCGAAAAATGCTCATAACTTCTATGTCCCTTGAGATATAACCTTCATATTTGGTATGCATGTGTATATGGAAAAGGCCTTTCCATACGCACAAAAAATTTCACCCCTGTGACCTTGACCTTGAAGTTAGGGTCCGGGTTTAGGTTTCGAAATCTTGCGTGTAGGTTTTGAAAAATGCTCATAACTTCTTTGTCCCTTGAGATATAACCTTCATATTTGGTATGCATGTGTATACGGACAAGGCCTTTCCAAACGCACACAAATTTTGACCCCTGTGTCCTTGACCTTGAACTTAGGGTCTGTGTTTAGGTTTTGAAATCTGCGTTTAGGTTTCGAAAAATGCTCATAACTTCTATGTCCCTTGAGATATAACCTTCATATTTGGTATGCATGTGTATATGGACAAGGCCTTTCCATACGCACAAAATTTGTTACCCCTGTGACCTATACCTTGAAGTTAGGGTCCACGTTTAGGTTTCTAAATCTGCGCTTAGGTTTCGAAAAATGCTCAAACTTCTATGTCCCTTGAGATATAAGCTTCATATTTGGTATGCATGTTTATATGGACACGTCCTTTCCATACGCACAATTTTTTTTACCCCTGTGACCTTTACCTTGAAGTTAGGGTCCTCGTTAAGGTTTCAAAATCTGCGCTTAGGTTTCGAAAAATGCTCACAACTTCTATGTCCCTTGAGATATAACCTTCATATTTGGTATGCATGTTTATATGGACAAGGCCTTTCCATACGCACAACAATTTTGACCCGTGTGACCTTGACCTTGAACTTAGGGTCCGCGTTTAGGTTTTGAAATCTGCGTTTAAGTTTCGAAAAATGCTTTAACTTCTATCAAAGCGTTTATAGGGGCATATGTCATCCTATGGTGACAGCTCTTATTTTTAGCTCACCTGATTGCTTAGGTGAGCTTTTGTGACCGGTCTTTGTCCGTCTTCCGTCCGTCCGCCCACATTTGTTCGTAGACATTCTAGAGGCCACATTTATTGTCCCATCTTCATGAAACTTGTTCAGAAGATTTTTCCGAATGATATCTCTATCGAGTTCGAAACTGGGTCAAAAACTAGGTCACTAGGTCAAAAAAAAAAAAAAAAATTGTAAACACTGTAGAAGTCACATTTAATGCCCAATCTTCATGTAACTTTGTCTAAATGTCTGTCTTATGATATGTTGGTTGAGTTCAAATGTAGGTTCCTGTCCTTTGAAAAACATGGCCGCCAGTGGGCGGGGCAATTTTCCTTATATGGCTATAGAGAAACCTTGTAAACACTCTAGAAGTCACAATTTTGGCCCAATCATCATGAAAGTTAATCAAAACATTGGTTTTATTGATATGTTGGACGAGTCCAAAAATGGTCCAGATCTGTGAAAAAACATGGCCGCCAGTGGGCGGGGCAGTTTTCTTATATTTATATAGTAAAAAAAGGCTTGTGAACACTCTAGAAGTCACATTTTTTTGCCCAATCATCATGAAACTTGGTGAAAAGATTGGTTTTATATATATCTCAGATGAGTTTGCAAATGGTCCCGATGGGTCTATAAACATGGCTGCCGGGGGGGGCAGTTTTTCTTATGTGACTATATAGAGAAAAACCTTGTGATCGAACACTATAGAAGTCACATATTTTGCCTAATCATCATGAAACTTAGTCAATACATTGGTTTTATTGATTTCTTGGACAAGTTGGAAACTGGCTCAGATCGGTGAAACACACTTTTAGCTCACCTGATTGCTCAGGTGAGGTTTTCGGATTGGTCTTTGTCCGCTGTTCCTCCGTCCATATTTGGTTTGTAAACACTCTGCTGAAAGATCTCAGTCAAGTTTGATGATGACGATGATGAACAAAATCACATTATTAATGCCATAATTATTGCCCTTAGATTGTCCAAATTTTAATTATATTATACAAAATCCTTGTAAACACTCTAGAGGTCACAATTTTGTTTAAGATTTTATGAATCTTGGTCAAAATATTTATTTTTGTAAGCAATTAAGTTTGATGTTTGGTAAGGGGGGTCAACTCAAAATATAGGTAACCAGGTCAAATCTTACAAAAACAATAACACTCCATACGCCAGACTTTTGGTTCAATAATGATGAAACTTGACCAGGATGTTTGCCTTGACAATATCTAGGTCAAGTTTGACATTTGAAAGATTGAATGAACCAACTCTTCTCAGGTGAGCTAACTAGGGCCATCTTGGCCCTCTTGTTTAGGATCTGACCGCATGAATTAAGAGCTTTGTCTGTTTTGTGGGCATATATAAATCACACCCCACTTTTTGACGTGCTCTAAGCTGTTTTCTGGAGGAATCAGACCACCTTTTTATCTTCGTTTTCTGAACTGCCAACAATACAATTTGTATATGTTTGGTCTTGTTGTGGTTTCACTAATGGTAGTGTCTTCTTTACGACATAGACATATTTACTTTGTCAGAGAAGTCATAATTAATACCGTTGTAACGAAGATTACCTGATAACCCATGTATTGGGTTTTGCTATAATTAGCTTATAACCCTGTGTATGGGTTCTACTGTGATGGGAAAATATATACCAACCTTCCCACCGCAGCTGCAAAATCAGCTAGGGATAGCAGGTCAGTATTTATGACATTAAAACAAAAATTTTAAGTAAAATTCATTTAATTATTAAGTACTTACCTGCTATCGGTAAGTCCCTCCTCCCACCCCGCTATTCGATTAATATTTTTGTATATATATATTGGAAGAATATTGAGGGTTGGTTACCGATTTTTTCCTAGGTTGCATTACACTATGTTTAACCTGGCCTGTATTACGGTATTGAGGTGGCCGATTCCCAGTTAAAATTCCGGATGATTTAATTCCCCTTGGAAAGGAGAAAGCTAGGGATAGCAGGTAAGTATTTCATAATTAAAATGAATTTTACTTTAAAAATTTGTTTTTGGATGATAACTTACGCCTAGGATCATGAAACTTCATAGGTACATTGATAATGGCTGACAGATGACCCCTATTGATTTCCAGGTCACTAGGTCAAAGGTCAAGGTCACAGTGACACGAAACAGTAAAATGGTTTCCGGATGATAACTCAAGAATGCTTACAACTAGGATCATAAAACTTCATAAGTACATTGATAATGACTGGCAAATGACCCCTATTAATTTTCAGGTCACTAGGTCAAAGGTCAAGGTCACAGTGACAAAAAACTTATTCACTCAATGGCTACCACTACAACTGACAGCCCATATGGGGGGCATGCATGTTTTACAAACAGCCCTTGTTTTAGTATACAATCAATAAATGTCATAACAAAAGTTACTTGCATTTTTAAGTCTAAGGCTAGTATTTCATCTGTCCGTATCCGCATCCGTATCCACAAAATCATAATACAGACGCTATATTCCATTTATCCGCATACGTCAAACTTATCTTTATTTTTGTATATGGATAAAAGTAAAAATTATAATTGTGAAAATTATTATGAAGGACAAGTATGAATTTAAGTAGATATAAGGTACAAATCATGGTTCTGTCTGTAAAAGAATACAAATGGTAAATACATGAAACATCTTCTTCTTGTGACTTGGCTATGCTTTTTCCAAACATTTGAAGTAAAATCAGAGTCCCGATATGCAGAACTGAGTTGGTTGTATATTCCAGGTAACTTTTCACGAATTCGATAGTTTTTCATTTGATTTTTGATGACATCTACTCTCATCATGCTAAATGCTGTCCGTATCTTGTCCGCATCCGCATTAGAATGCTCACTTGAGCGTTCTTTTGCGGAAGCCTTTTACGCATGCGAATATTCAGATGCGGATGAATGGAATAAGCGCAGTGCATTTCAACTTGTTCTATTTTTTTGCGGATGCGGATATACGGATGGGGATACGGACAGATGGAATACCAGCCTAATGATGCTGATTTTATTACCAACATTAAAGTGTATTCAAAGGGTATGTGAGTTTTAAATTGTAAAGAACTCTGTTCACTTTGCAAATGAAAACACAATATCATGCTTTGGTAAGGCATGTTTTAGGATCTTTATGCTATGTAGGCATTTTCTCTTTTTAAGTTATTTTACTAATTGTTCTTATTCTAGATCTTTGCATCTCAATATGGAAAGGAGACCATGGCTAATTTGCTGACTCTGCATACAGTGAATGGGCTCAATAAAGGACTGGTGAACAAGGTGAGTGCAATCTTGTTAGCTTGAATGAACATGTTTATTTATTGATCGATTTCATGTATTGTGAAACTTTTGCTTAAACCTTCTGCTATTAAGATGTAAAAGCGCAAAATCTTGAAAAAGATTTGTGCAAAAAATACGCATATAAATCCTTTAAGTAGATTGAATTTATAAAACGTATAATAAAACACTGTATTTTATCTTTTATATACACCAGGACCCAGTTGTTCGAAACCTGGGTAAATTTAAACCCTGGGATAAATATCGGATGAATTTATCCAAGGGTTAATTTTTTGGTTAAGTGTTGTTGCATCATGTTGGTTAAATTTATCCAGCGTTTTGTCTGGATAAATTTAACCCTGGTCTAAAAGTTGGTTAAAATTGATCCATGTAAACAAACAAAATAGCCGAATTTTATTTGTATCTTAATCCACGTAAGAATCGCCAAAATTCTTTGAATGTTGTGTTATATGATGATGAAATGTGGAATCGATATCAGTTCAAATGAAAATGTTAAAAGAATTTGTAATTTAAATGGCGAAAATATCGAAACTTCGTCAAAGCATTCCATGCTTAAATACCATGCTTGCTACAACGTTTACAAATGGCAGGTTTGAAATAATTCGTTTTCTTTACACTAATGATCGCGTTAAAGGTTAATTATACACGTTTTTATTCGCAATTTATTTACAGAATCACGAATTATTTCAAATACAATACATAAAATACATACTTGTTTCAATAATCTATAAACATTTAATGGATTGAATATAACTGATTTAAAATTTACGATTTTATAATTTTATTAAATCTTATCCCCAGAATATGCTGTCCTATTTATAGCTTGACGACATGTCGGCCATTTTGTTTTTACAATGGATTATGGGATATGTGTTAACGTTAACCAATGGATAAATTTACCCAACATGGATAGTTATCCAACCTGTGTAAATATTTCGCGCAACGCATTTATCCAGCCTGGTTAGTTACCCAGCTTGGATAACTTTAACCTGCGGTTAGCGCTAACCAAGGGGTTAAAATAACCTAGTGTACGAACAACTGGGTCCTGTAAGGTGGCATATAGAAGTCGAATTGTCTGTCCATCTGTCTGTCCAGCATTCCATTTTCTGGACTTTATTCCAAAATGCTTTAATATATTGACCTGATATTTGGTGTGTGAGTCTACCTTCATGACTTACAGATAGAGTGTGAGTCTAAGACTTCGACTTTTTTCCTAAGTTTTTTTACAAAACACTTTCAGACATGCTGCTGTTTTTTGGTGTGTGAGTCTATTTACATGACTTTCATATATGAGTTTCATTCTGATCCATTGATTTTTGGCAAAGTGATTGGCCTTTGACTTAGTAGTTTTCTCAATAATAACTGTTTTCCAGAGGGTTTTTTTACGATTTCAGATATTCAGCTGATTTTTAGCTCATCTATTTTTTGAAAAAAAAAATATGAGCTATTGTCATCATCTCGGCATCCGCGTCAGCGTCCGGTTAAGTTTTGCGTTTAGGTCCACTTTTCTCATAAAGTATCAATGCTATTGCATTCAAACTTGGTACACTTACTTACTATCATGAGAGGACTGGGCAGGCAAAGTAAGATAACTCTGGCTTGCATTTTGACAGAATTATGTGCCCTTTTTATACTTAGAAAATTGACAATTTTGTTAAATTTTGTGTTTAGGTCCACTTTTTTCCTAAAGTATCAAAGCTGTTGCTTTCATACTTGCAACACTTACTATCATAAGGGGACTGTGCAGGCAAAGTTATGTAACTCTGACTGGCATTTTGATGGAATTATGGGCCCTTTATACTTGAAAATTTGGTTAAGTTTTGTGTTTTGGTCCACTTTACCCCTAAAGTATCATAGATATTGCTTTCATACTTGGAACACTCGCAAACTATCATAAGGGGACAGTAAAGGACAAGTTGCATAACTCTGGTTGTCATTTTTACGGAATAATGGCTCTTTTTTGACTTATTAACTTTGAATATATGGTTACATTTTGTGTTTAGATCCACTTTACTGCTAAAGTATCAAGGCTATTGCTTTTAAATTTCAAATACTTTCATGCTATCATGAGGGTACTGTACCTGGCAAGTTGAATTTTACCCTGACCTTTGAATGACCTTGACTCTCAAGGTCAGATTATTAAATTTTGCTAAAATTGCCATTCTTTATTTATGATTAGATTCGATTGATACTTTGACAAAACAACTCTTACCTGACATACCACAATAGACTCCACCCAAACCATCCCCCACCCCCCCCCATTATTTTTTTTTATAATTAAAAATCATCTAATAAATGACCACCACACCACACCCTCACACTATACCCCCCACCCCAAAAAATTATTTTTATGCCCCCCATAGGGTGGCATATAGCAGTTGAACTGTCCGTCAGTATGTCAGTCAGTCTGTCCGTCCGTCCGAAAAAAACTTTTACATTGGCCATAACTTTTGTATGTGTATCTCATGGAGCTGCACATTTTGAGTGGTGAAAGGTCAAGGTCATCCTTCAAGGTCAAATGTCAAATTAATGGTGTCTGTCCGTTCAAAAACTTTAACATTGGCCATAACTTTTTCAATATTGAATATAGCAACTTGATATTTGGCATGCATGTGTATCTCATGGAGCTGAACATTTTGAGTGGTGACGGTCAAGGTCATCTTTCAAGGTCAAACGTCAAATATATTGCGTCTGTCCGTCCGAAAACTTAAACATTGGCCATAACTTTTTTAATATTGAAGATAGCGACTTGATATTTGGCATGCATGTGTATCTCATGAAGCTGCACATTTTGAGTGGTGGAAGTTCAAGGTAAAGGTCATCCTTCAAGGTAAAAAAATATATAAAAATTTCAAAGCGGCGTTCTCATGAAGCTGCACATTTTGAGTGGTGGAAAGTAAAGGTCAAGGTCATCCTTCAAGGTCAAAGGTCAAAAAAAATTATTATTTCAAAGCGGCGTTCTCATGAAGCTGCACATTTTGAGTGGTGGAAGGTCAAGGTCATCCTTCAAGGTCAAAGGTCAAAAAAATTAATTCAAAACGACGTTATCATGAAGCTGCACATTTTGAGTGGTGGAAGTTCAAGCTCAAGGTCATCCTTCAAGGTCAAAGGTCAAAAAAATATATTTCAAAGCGGTGTTCTCATATAGCTGCACATTTTGAGTGGTGGAAGTTCGAGGTCAAGGTCATCCTTCAAGGTGAAAGGTAAAAAAAATATAAAAAAAATCAAAGCGGCACAATAGGGGGCATTGTGTTTCTGACAAACACATCTCTTGTTGTTTTTTTCAATGGTTAAAAAACACGTATTTATTTTTATTATTTTATTTTTGAAATACCGTCCAACCATCCCACCCAAGAATCCCCCCCCCCCCCCCCCCAAAAAAAAATGTTTTTGCATTTTTGGAAGATAATGTAATAAATGACCACATTATACACCCCTCTTCACTCCACCCTTCCGTCCTTTGTGATTGAAATTGAGATAGATCCCTACACCTTTAAAAAGAAAAATAGATGAGCAGTCTGCACCCGCAAGGCGGTGCTCTTGTTTTTTTGTGAATCTACCTACATGACTTACAGATGAAGTGTGAGTTTCATTCCATTCCATTAAATTTTGGCTAAGGTATGGGCCTTGGAATTAAAAATTTTCTCTAAAATAGCTGTTGTGATGCTTCAATATGCAGTAGAGGGCATTGTGTTTCACAAACACAGGTCTTGGTTTTTTATGTTATTAAATCGCAAAGCCAAAGGGTTCCGTGTTTTGAATGCTGCAGTATCATGGCCCTGAGAGGAAAACTTATGCAACATCAGATACCCAGCACTGGCCGCAGTTTGTTCTAATAACACCTACAATAGCCCCAGGAGTGACATGATTTTTAACCAGGTTTTACGAAGGAAAAAACTGGAAATTAGATTGGCAAATGTCGGGCGGAACAAGCTTGTACGGGCCATAACTTTGTGAGATATTAAAATCATTTGGCACATTTGTTCGCCATCATTAGACAGTGTGTCACGCGAAAGAATGATATAGAAAAATCGATATCTTCAAGGTCAAGGTCACACTTTGAGTTCGAAGGTTCAAAATGGCCATAAATTAGCTTGTCCGGGCCATAACTATGTCATTCATTGTGAGATTTTAAAATGATTTGGCACATTTGTTCACCATCATTGGACAGTGTGTCGCGCAAAAGTATTACGTCAACATCTCCAAGGTCAAGGTAACTAAACCTAAACAACTAAAATTAGATTGATTTTGAAACAAGGGGATAACTTTGAACAATCAGTAACAATTCACATTTTGAGTTGGTCTCCCTTTATCCGACTTTTTTTTTAAATTGAAATCAAGGTCGCCACGAGTAAAAATAGATTGAATCTTACACAAGGGGGGTAACAATGCACATTTTGAATTCTCTCTCTTTATCAGACTTTTTTTTTTCAAATTGAAAACCTAGTTTTGTGACAATTTTGTCCCTTGTTATAGAATTGTATGGCAAAAAAACTTCTCAATCAACCAGGCCTAGAGGGGCAAATATTGGTCGGTAACAAAGCATAGTGTTCCTCTACTAAATTTGATCAATTGATTTCCCTATTGTCAAAAGTAGCCTCAAAGCCATTGTCTCAAATATTATACCTGCAAGCCTCAATTTCTCAGGTTAGCATTAAAGGATTATTGGGTCCTGTGGAATTTGAATGATGTGGGATATTTAGAATGCATCCTCAATGTTCTGTTCAGATCTCGGACGTTCTGTATGGAGGGATTCTGGAGAGCAGCAGTTTCCACCTGGTGTTGGGCACCGTCCATCAGAAGGCCTTTGTCAGCTACTGTATAGGGCAGAGAAACATTGACACTCTCCTGGGATTTGCTTTGCAAAACGGCATGTAAGATGATGATACATGTTGTGCAGATAGTGTTTTTTGGAACCTGTGGTTATTTTAAGTTATGTATACTTGATCAAATGCTTTTTGTGGTTGGTATGAAAATATAAGTAAATTAAAAGCACCAATTCACAGTTTAAAACAGTGAAATATAACTGAAAATTATCCGTATTTTCACTGTTTTACTGTTAAAGGATGTTTTTGTACCTTATGATGTAATTATTCAACAAAAGGTTCCAGATTAATTATTTTAATGTCATAAATACATACCTGCTATCCCTAGCTATACCTTTCTAGGTGGGTTAGCTTCTCCAGAAATCTTCAAGTGCTTGAATTCGGCCACCTCTCCTACTCAAAACAGATTCAGGTTAAACATAGTACAATGTAACCTAACCGGAAATCAAGAACCGTAACTCATCTTACTTTTCTGGAGACACACCGTGCAGATCGCCATTTTCTATCAGCTTTAAATTTGGACTTTTAGTTCAATTCTACGTGGTGGAATTGGGTTTGAAATTGATGAATTGTATAATTTATCGTTTCTGCTTCATTCAGAAATATTTTCTTGTATTATTTTGTTGATAATTCATTGTTTTTCACTTTTTGCCGGGTTTTTCCATGTGCTCATGATTTGAGCACGAGGATCTCGTGATTTTTGTCAACAAGTTATTGACAATTTTGTACATTGTAAATGCTTTGTTAAACTGATTATTTCAGTTATTTTGTTCTTTTTACATTGTTTTCTTACACGGACTCTCTTCTTGTTCTACTTTCAGAATAAGAATGAGTTTACAAACTAGGGATTTGTGTGGGCACATTAAGGCTTCGTGGGATTCCCACAAAACATTGTTTGTCATGCACTAATTGTTTCTTTGAACATAAATGCTCTGTTTGTAGTGCGTGAGACAATGCGATGTGGCAGAAAGCAATCCGTTGCAGAACGTTTTCTAAGCAGAAAACGTGCAGATGAACCTTCATCAGATGAGAAATTCCCGGTGACTTTACAGAAAACGTCAGATGATCAATTGCAGCATCAGTCAACGCGTATAACTTTAATTGTTTTCAGCTTTGCTGGGTATTTTGTACCTGCTCATGTACATGAGCACGTACTTATCGTGATCTTCATCAATAGGTAATTGAGAAGATTTGTACTGTGTAAATTTTCTTCACATGTGTTACAAGATCGTGCATAGCATGTTCTTCTAATACATTTAAAGAATGTTTATCATTTGCCATTGTGTGCAGTAAGGATTTTACTTTCCATATGACAATCTAAATTATGGTCATTTGAATTTTCATCTGTTTTGAATTAAACTTTGTTAAATTTACGATCTTGGGAAGTCGTATTATACCGGTCCAGTCACCGGTCCGACCAATCAGTCAACGGAGACCGGTCACCAGTCTGACCCACCGGTCAACGGAGACCGGTCACCGGTCCGACTCAACGGAGACCAGTCACCGGTCCGACCAACCGGTCAACGGTGACCAGTCTGGTCAACGGTCCGACTCACCAGTCAACGGAGACCGGTCCGACCAACCGGTCAACGGAGACCGGTCCGACCCACCGGTCACTGAACAACGGAGACTGGTCTGGTCACCGGTCAACGGAGACCGGTCCGGTCACCGGTCATCTGTTACTGATGACCGGTCCGACCCACCGGGCACCAGCCACTGGTCATCTGTTACTGATGACCGGTCCAACTCACCGGTCATCTGTTACTGATGGCCGGTCTGGTCACAGGTCAGTACTACCTGTCACCGGTCAATACTTTCGACCGGTCACCGGACAACATGCACCGATCATTAACCGGTCAACAGTTGCTAGTCATCGGTCAACGATCAGAAACAGACGTTCTTCTTCATTGGATTATTCCACTTCTTCGTCGTCGAATGCACATTCGTCGTCGACTAGTTCCGATTATAGAGGTAGATTTCGGACACGCTCTTATTCATCGAGCAGTCCTCATTCCCGTCATCTTTATGATCAATATCGATCATCACTGAAACGATACTCGAGGATACGTTATTCCCGTCGTAGCCGTTCTAGCTCTCGGCATCGTAGCCGTTCTAGATCTCGGCATCACAGAAATAAAGGTTGTAGACAAGCTTTAAGAAGCATTGTCGTTCCAACTTTTATGACCGGTCGCATTACTATCCTATTTCTGATTGTAATGTCTCCTTACCCTATGCACCAGTTCCCAGTGTGATGTCAACACATGTTGCATTGACTGATCGATTTCACAGCCCTTCAATTCTGGTGTTCATCTCACTACAACTGCTGTTTTGTCTGCACCGAGGGTATCTACTACTATTCCTAGGCGGAAAACCCTGGCTGCTACTCCGTCTTTGCGTGACACATGGGGTCAAGATTCCTTTGGACAATATGTCATGTCACTTCTGATAATTCACCGTCTATTTCTGGTTTTAATTATCAGTGTGTCGACTTTGCGGATAGTCATTCTTTGTTACCAGAGAATCATCATTTGGTGCAGGATAATCCTCCTATTATTCCTACCACTGAATACGGCCGAGAATTGGCAACATCAGTCATCGGGTATAGGGCGAGATGGAGATCGTACTATGCTAACTTCTTTAGAAAGTCGATCAACATCAGAACATATGGTGACAACCGTCAGCGGGTCTATGCCCGATGGCATGGGTCAAGGACTATAACCAATTCCGCACCATTTGGTAGCCGCCATACGGTCATTTTAATTATTAAATACTTACCTGCCATCGGTAAGTCCCACCTCCCAACCCCGTTTATCGTTTTATATTTTCATAATTGTATGAAAAGTAAGATGAGTTACGGTTCTTAATTTTTGGTTAGGTTACATTGTACTATGTTTAACCTGAATCTGTTTTCAGTAGGAGAACTGGCCCAATTCTGGCACTTGAAGATTTCTGGAGAAGCTAACCCACCTAGAAAGGTATAGCTAGGGATAGCAGGTAAGTATTTAATAATTAAAATGAATTTTATTTTAAGAAAATTCGTTTTAAAATGAAAAATATATTTTATTTAAAAGAAAATATAGTAATAAAAAATATGTGTAACAAAGTTATTGTAGTTAATCCATCATCCATCAGTCATCTTTTTTAGCTCACCTGAGCACAACCTGCTCATGGTGAGCTTTTGTGATTGCCTTTTGTCCCTCGTGTGTCATCACATTAACCTTGTTAACACTCTAGAGCCACATGTATTGTCCAATTAAACTTGGCCACAACAATTGTCTCAATGATAACTTTGACAAGTTCCAAAATGGTTGTGGTTGGTTGATAAACATGGCTGCCAGGGGGCATGGCAGTTTTCCTTATGTTGATGTATTAAAACCTTGTTATGACTCTAGAAGTCAGATTTATTGTCCAATCTTAATGAAACTTATTTAGAACATAAGTTCTAATGATATCTTGGATTAGTTCGAAAACGGTTCTGGTCTGTTGAAAACCATGACCACCAGGGGGCAGGGCATTTTGCCTTTTATGGCTATAGTAAAACCTAGTTAATACTGTAGAAGTCATATTTGTATGCCAATCTTCATGAAACTTGGTCAGAACATTTGTCCCAATTATATCTTGAACAGGTTCGAAAATGGTTCAGGTTGGTTGAAAACTTGGCGGCCACAGGGCAGGGCAGTTTTGCTTATAAGGCTATAGTAAAACCATGTTAACACTCAAGAAGTCACATTTATATCTAATCTTCATGAAACTTAGTCAGAACATTTGTTCTTATAATATCTTGGATAAGTTTGAAAATGATTTCGGTCATTTGAAAAACATAGCAGCCAGTGGGTGGGGCAGTTTTCTTCATATGGCTATTTAAAACCTTGTTTACACTCTAGAAGTCACATTTTTAGTCCAATCTTCATGAAACTTGGTCAGAACATTTATTCTAATGATAGCTTGACTAAGTTAAAAAAATGGTTATGGTTGTCGAAAAGCATGCCCGCCAGGGGGCAGGTCATTTTACCTTATGGCTAAAGTGAAACCTTGTTAACACTTTCAAACGCACATTTTAAGTGCAATCAAAATAAAACTTAGCCAGAACAATTGTTCTAATGACTTCTTGGTCAAGTTTAAAAAGTCTTCTGTTGAAAAAAATTGCCGCTAGTGGCGGTGAAATTTTCCTTTTATGGCTATATTTAAAACTTCATAACGCTATATTTATGCCCCCCTTCGAAGAAGAGGGGGTATATTGCTTTGCACATGTCGGTCGGTCTGTCGGAATGTCGGTCTGTCGGTCCACCAGGTGGTTTCCGGATGATAACTCAAGAACGCTTGGGTGAAACTTCATAGGTACATTGATCATGACTCGCAGATGACCCCTATTGATTTTGAGGTCACTAGGTCAAAGGTCAAGGTCACAGGTGAAGGTCACAGTTACTGGAAATAGGCATTTTAAGGATTTAGCATGGTTCAAACAAGGTAAACAACTACGGTTTATGCATGTTCTTTTAATTACAGATTTGCCTCCCTTTAATTCATTCAAAATCTCATTTTACAGCAAAGATTCCAAATCTGACCTGTAAATGAGCCCCATATTTACTGCCAGTGCTAGGTTACCTTTTCCCATTTGATCATTCTTAAGTATTGGTATTATAATGCTGCTACTGCTGCTGCTACTGCTACTACTACTACTACTACTACTACTACTACTACTACTACTACTACTACTACTACTACTACTACTACTACTACTACTACTACTTCTTCTACTTCTACTACTACTACTACTACTACTACTACTACTACTACTACTACTACTACTACTACTACTTCTTCTACTACTACTACTACTACTACTACTACTACTACTACTACTACTACTACACCATCACCACCACCACTTATTCTACCATGTCTACTATTACTACTTCTACTACTACTGCCACTACTACTACTACTTTTACTACTACTACTACTACTACTACTACTACTACTACTACTACTACTACTACTACTACTACTACTTCTACTACTACTTCTACTACTACTACTACTACTACTACTACTACTACTACTACTACTACTACTACTACTACTACTTCTACTACTACTACTACTACTACTACTACTACTACTACTACTACTACACCACCACCACCACCACCACTTATTCTACCATGTCTACTATTACTACTTCTACTACTACTGCCACTACTACTACTACTTTTACTACTACTACTACTACTACTACTACTACTACTACTACTACTACTACTACTACTACTTCTACTACTACTACTACTACTACTACTTCTACTACTACTACTAATACTACTACTACTACTACTACTACTACTACTACTACACCGCCGCCGCCACCACCACCACCACCGTTCACAGTGACAAAAAACGTATTCACACAATGGCTGCTACTACAACTTATAGCCCATATAGGGGGGCATGCATGTTTTACAAACAGCCCTTGTTATTATTAGCATCATTGATTGGCCAATTGTTCTGTTTCTTGGTTTGAACAGCATAAAAAAAATTTGGTCTAATCTTCATGAATCATGAATCACCTTTTCAGAATAATCAATATAGTCTAGTTGCTTTGGGTCTCAGGCGAGCGTCTGAGGGCCCATGACCCTCTTGTTTTTGCAATTTTGTGGATGGGTTCAAGTTTAAGGTGGGTAATATCTTTATGCTTAATTCGTCAATTACATGCATACAAATGATTAGCAGCATGAGTTTTAATGTATGAATATGTCCAAAAACATATTTTATGAAAGAAGTTGCGTGTTCTTTCTGAAAAGCCTTGTCCAAAATTGTATCTGAGTTCTCAAGATTTAATGGACAATATGCCTTTAGTGCAGTTGACTTTCCTGTCTGTACATACACTAGTCATAAATCGTGTAATTTTGTTGATCCAACTTCTCTGAAATGGCTGGGTAACTTTCTCACAGCTGGACATCATTAAGTAGATGATCGAATAAGGACTGATTTTTTAAAATCAATTTTGTCAGAATTGAGACCCTTTTATTTCTATGTTCCATTTAACGTGCATTCTTAGTTTGAGGAACATGCTTCTGATAAATATCTCTTAAATGGCTTAGCAGATTTTAATACTGGTAACTTGCACTGATGAACAAGTTAATGTCCTTTATTACTGCCTACATCTTTAATTCATACAAAGCCACTTTGATACTCTTGCATGAACAATAAATGATTTCGCTTAACTGATGATTCGTCTAAATGGATTAAATCTATCAATATCTCCAACCTGTATTTCTAGGTACAGTTTTTCAGGTATGAATGTGAATTTAGATTTTCTAATTAACATGTCATTAATAAACATGTATTTTGTTACTGACAAACAAATTGTCATGGAAAAATCCAAGCTTCTTGCACACTTAAAATGAAGTTAAATGTTTATGAGGTGGCATCTGAGTAATGGCTATGGTATCAGCCTTGCAACTGAGCGATTCAGTGTTCCTTCCACATTGGAGGAGCTTTCTCAAAATCTTTCCTAAGACACCCAACAGCTGGGTTTGTTTAGGTCCCCACCCCACACCCCCACCCCCCGAAAAAAAAGAAAAAGAAAAGGCCTTGCTCTGAGAAAACGGAGGTTAAAGTATGTGCTTAAAGTTTCGCCCCAGATTAGTCTGTGCAGTCCAAATTGGCTTATCAGGGACAACACTTTCCTTTTTATCTATTTTTTTGTTGTTTTAATGAAAGTCTCTTCTTATCAAAATTACGGTTTATGCGGAAAGTGTTGTCCATTATTAGCCTGTGCGAGTGCAAATGTTAATCTGGGACAACTCTTAACACACATGTATTTTACCCCATTTTTCCAGAAATAGTACCATACATTTCTATCTGTCCCCAGGGTACTGGAGGCCCAGGGACTGGTGACTATCTACGTAAACAAGTACACTGACATCACCATGAGGATTGCCAAGTACATTGATGTGGATGAAGAGGAGCAGAACCAGGGTCTTACCACTCTCAAGGTATGAAATGGGAACTATATTGGTCCCCTCTCAAGGTATGAAATGGGAACTGTACTGGTCCCCTCTCAAGGTATGATAAGGGAACTACATTGGTCCCCTCTCAAGGTATGAAATGGGAATTATTGGTCTGGTAAAGCTAGGTCTTACAACTCTCAAGGTTGGAGAACTGTAGTGTCCAATCTCAAGGTATGAAATTGGAACTGCATTGGTCATTTAAAGACAGTTTAATTGCTACTTATTAATTAATAGCTATTACTATTACTTATTACTCAGTCCTCAATTAATTTGTTAAAAATTACCATGTCTGAAACTTAATTGTTGAATATTCATCATATCGTCTTTGCCTGTGGTCCCAGCTTCCTCCATACCTTTTGGTTCTGGGAGAGTCTATCCAGCTGCCCCCACATCTTGCTCATATGCTGAGCATCGGCATCCATGTCGCGGCACCAGGTGTTTCTAGGCCGCCCTCCCTTCATTTTCCCTTGGGGAGTTCCAGGTGACAGATTGCCTTGTTGTAGTTGATGCAAGCTTGCTACAGATGTGGCCTATCCACCGCCAATATCTCTGAAGGATGTCTTCTTAAATGGGCTGCTGCTTTGTATTTCTCCATAATTCTTTGTTGGAGATCTTGTCTGGCCAGGGATCTTGAGGATCTTTCTAAGGCAGGTGTCGATGAAAACACGTATTTTCTTTATGGTGGTGACAGTGATTCACTATGGTATTCAAAAGCCTCATTTTGGTGGTGATGCCCATTGTGCTGGATCCCCAATGTTTTTAAACTGATGGAAGGCTGCTCCTGCCAATATGGGTTCTTACTTAGGCATCTGTTCCTGCATGGTTGTCCAGAATGATGCCCAGATAGGTGAAGCTGTCCACCTACTCCAGCGCTTCGCCTTGGTCTCAAATGGGTGTGTTGTTGGATGCATTGGTCTTGAACACCTTGGTATACCTCTGTTGATGGTGAAGCCCACTCTAGCTGAGCTGCCCGCTACCATATTGGTCTTTTCCTTCATCTGTTGTTGGGTGTGGGAGAGAAGAGAGAGATCAGCGGCAAAGTCAAGGTCGTTCAAGGGTTTCCAGATTGTCCACTTTATGCCGTTTCGCTGCATATCTGATGAGGTCTTCATGACAGTTTATTGCAAAAACAGAGTAAGAAGCCTTGCTCTCCTCTGGTTCTTTCTACTAAGGTCTGTCATGAACAATGCTGCAGGTCATCTTTTCATAAGACTTCCTGATGATGTTGCTGAACTTTTTTCGAACTCCGTGATGACTCAGTAGTCTCCAGAGGTTCTCCCAGTCGTATGCCTCCTTATAGTCAATGAAATTGACATACAGGGGCGAATTCAACCTCAGGAATTGATCCAGAATGATGCCCAGATTTGTGATCTGTTTCGTGCATCATTTCTCTTTTTGCAAGCCCTCTGTTTCCTGGGATGGATCTGATTCCTCTAAAGTTGGAGCTGGAATTGAGGTCACATTTCTTTGGGAGCTTGATGAGGTATCCCTCTTTCCATTCTGTTGGAGTTTCTTCTCCTTTCCTTCTATGGTGGAAAACACTTCTTTTGATGACCAGGTTTCTTGTGGCACACAGGGTGGAAAAGCTCTCTATGTTGTTGTTCATTATTGCCTAATCTTTGCTGTCCCATGATCTCCTTTTATCTTATGTTGTGACAGCCAATATTGGCGTTGCAATCACCAATTAGTATGATGATGTTTCTCTTTGGTCTATCTTGTATGATGGTTGACAGTAAGTTGTTTAAGTTCACCTTTTAGTCCTCTTTACTGTTGTTCATCGATGCATAGCACAAGATTATGTCCAGGTCGATCATCTTCTTTGTATGGGAAGAGGCCTCCATGATCCCTGCGCCTCCCTCTAAATTAGCAATCTCTGCGCCAACTTGGAAAGCATCAGGGCTACTTCTTGGGTGTATTCTGAATCCTCCTGCTCATGCCCAGTATTTCATCAGAAGTCAGTCATTTCTTTCAAGAGCCAGTCCATCTTGATTCACTGATAACTAGGATGGTGAGGTTGAACTTCCTCATCTATGCTGCCACTTGTACGTCGGTTCGGACATTCCATGTGCTGATGGTGATTGTGGTCCTGGTGAAGATGATGGTATTGGGCCTCATTTTTTCCACTTGACTCTGGCTTTCATGGTCCGGAATCATACGGCCTCCTGCTAGAGGTCCACCGTGCAGTCTGTTTTATTGCTGTTTGGTTTTTCTGTAGGTTTCAACGGGGTAGGGTAACAAGCCCTATGCCAATCCTTCCTTTTTCAGCGGGTTCTCGGGACTGTCCTTTGCAGAGTTTTGTTGAATATTTCTCTGTCGAAAATTACTTTGTTGAATACCTTCAAAATCTTATGGCAAAAACATTTCTTTTACCAAAATGACAACATGTGAAGTCACAAAGAACTTAATGTGTTGTGGATGTGATTGTTATGTTTTGCTTCTGAAAGTACAGCTAAAAAAGAGCATAATGATGCCTTCTTTGAAGAGAGGTGAGTCATACTGCTTTGCATGTGTCTGTCTGTCCGTAGGTCGTCTGTCTGTAAAACATTCGTTTCTGCGCAATGTCTAGTGAACACTTTGAAATGCATATTGGTATGATTGCTACTTGGCAGGAAAGATAGGCAAACATCAATTTAGGTTTAAACATACTTATTTAGACACTATAACATAATATACAAACACAAGATTGAGATGGCATTGGGCTCAGAGGTAAATGTTGCAGGGTCTTGAAATATGTAATTCAATAGGTGCAATAGTTATTGTACGTACTGTTAATACCCATAAAAACATCCCTTAAAAATAAAGTTAATTGTGATATAACACCATCTGAACATTTGACACCAAAGTCCATAACTATTGGATAGATATGGTACTGGCAGCAGTAAAATGAATTCAAGCATAAAACAAACTTTAATCCATTAGATTCCTGTGTACCAAAACAACCTGTTCCTGCCATGCATTGATTTTATTGCTGGCTGTTTTATAACTGTAGGGCATTGACTTCATTTAAAGTCATGCATGTTCATGGAAGTGGAGAGGGGGGGGGGCTTTGCTAACCATGTTATTAACAGACTTACATATTGACAAATAATGTTTATTTTACTAATTGTGGGACAAAAATATGTTTACAGCTTTATAAAATAATAGACTTGCTTTTATATTTCAGGCATATCTAATGATGCAGAAGATGCATGATGCTCTTGCAACTCTGACAAATTGAGAGTTCCAGTTTAATGTGAATTGTATGGAATCATAAAAGAATTTCTAAATATAATTATTAGAGACAACTATAATTTAATTACAAAAACTGTAAACTTTGATGCATGTTATGAGTGAATACATGTCAAATTTGTACAATAGTGTTCTTGCTTAACAGCCAGTAACTGTTGATATTGTTTGCATCATATTTGATGTAGAATGAAATGAGGTTATAATCTTGCCTGTGTATAATCAATATAATCTTGTTATGATTTTTTCAATCTTTGTATGCATAATTGATAAAGCTAGAATGTTCATTGATTATGTTTACCGTTTGCATTTATACTGGTTTTGCTTGACAATTGAGTGCTTATTGTTGTTATTTATTATACATAATATATTTGTGTTGCTATCTTACATACATGCATACAATTAAACATTATATTCAATATGTTTTCCATTTTTTATATCCGAAAATATTCATTTCAGTTGAATTATTGAAGTAAACACAGTTTGTTGTCCAACAAGTCAAACGTGTATGTCTGAAATCACAACTTTGTACCATGGTACTATGTTAATGTCGTACAGGTCAGTCAATAAAATAGTAGAAATATCTGCATAATACTGTTGCTGCCACTGTATTAGGAGGAGCATTGGGTCGCCTTGCGCCATAAATGTTTACAAATCCTTAAGTGTTTTAATGTGTTGTGCTATGCACACAGAGGAGTGCACAGTCACCATTTAGATGTTTAAGTTTGACAACAACTTTGTTTGTATCATTCAATAAACATTATTTGCAGCAACTTGTATATGGAGTGTCACACTCCAAAATTGACAAAATGTTAATATAATTAAAATTGACAAGTGAATGTACTTTATAAAGCTTGCTCAAAACTTACTTATGCAGCCTGCAAAGTCTCAGTAGGAAAACTGCTTTCTGCGTTATGCAATTTTCGGTTTTCATAAAGAATCATTTAATATTATACCTTGGGCAGAAAAAGCGGTTTTCACTTAAGTTACTAACAAGATGTGTTTGTGAAACACTATGTCCCCGTATATGACGTTTGACCTTGAAGGATGACCTTGACCTTGATCCTTCACCACTCAAAATGTGCAGCTCCATGAGATACACATGCATGTCAAATATAAAATTGCTAGCTTCAATATTGCAGAAGTGACATCACATGAGCAATTTTGACCCATATATTTGACCTTGAAGGATGACCTTGACCTTTCACCACTCAAAATGTGCAGCTCCATGAGATACACATGCATGCCAAATATCAAGTAGCTATCTTCAATATTGCAAAAGTACTCATCAAATGAGTGATTTTGGCCACATATATTTGACCTCTGACCTTGAAGGATGACCTTGACCTTTCGCCACTCAAAATGTGCAGCTCCATGAGATACACATGCATACCAAATAACAAGTTGCTATCTTGAATATTGAAATATTGCAAAAGTGTACATTAAATGAGCGATTTTGACCCATATATTTGACCTTGAAGGATGACCTTGACCTTTCACCACTCAAAATGTGCAGCTCCATGAGATACATATGCATGCAAAATATCAAGTTGCTATCTTCAATATTGCAAAGTTATTGCAAATGTTAAAGTTGGCGCAAACCTACAGACCAAGAGACAGGGCAAAAACAATATGTCCCCCACTACTATAGTGGGGGACATAAAAATATCCCCACTGCTTGTCATCCTTTTAAAAATAATTGAGTTAATTGGCGCGGTGTACTTGAATTAGCCATTGCCTTTTAACTCGGTCGGTTACTTAACAGAAATTTAACAGCTGTGATTTATATATAAGTTTATGTACTTTTGACTAAATTTTGAAATGAACAAATCATGAAAGCTTAATTACCATTTATTTTCTAAAGCTAGCACCTATATGTCCAATGTCATCTCTCTTTTTATATCTATAGAATACATGTTAAAACCTTTCCCACAGACACATTTTCTATTGCATACATAGTTGTATAATAGTATAAACAAGAGCACTGCATAACGGGTGCCACGCTCGGCTGCGAAAGCTTGTCAGATTTGATTTTTTTTAGAGGTCACAGTGAGTGACCTAAAAATGGGTGTGGCATGTAGAACTCGTCAAGGTGCATCTACATATGAAGTTTCAAAGTTGTAGCTGGAAGCACTTTGAGTTAAGAGCCTATGTTAAAGTTTTATATTAGAGGTCACAGTGACCTTGACCTAGTGACCCAAAAATGGGTGTGGCGTGTAGAACTCCTCAAGGTGCATCTACATATGAAGTTTCAAAGTTGTAGGTGGAAGCACTTTGATTCTAGAGCCAATTTTAAGGTTTAAGCACGACGCCTACAGCAGACGACGAGCTGGCTATGACAATACCTTGGGTTTTCTCCGAAAACAGCCGAGCTAAACATAAATCTTTACTCTAATTAACATAATTAAACAATAGTTGTTTTCTTTCTAAAAACAACTTGCTGAATTCAAAACTAAGAACGAGCCTAGCAAAACCAATAACATTCCTCATAAAGCAATACATACAGAAAGGAAGGACCAAACTAAGGGTCTAAAGTCAACACAGATGCGACAATCATCAATGCAATACTGTTGTCTCCTATGAAACCTCCATCATATGTTGTACTTTCTGACTTGATTAACTTAGCTACCCAGTCTGCATTGTGTATTCATAGGTCCTTTGCCATTTGAATAGCACTAAGAATTTCAATCCAATAACCATCTGGGTCCTGAATGAAGGCCAAACCCTTCATCTTGCCTGTTGATACAAAAAGGGTCCATGATCAAAACTTTTCAATGCAAAATAATGTTATTCAAAATACATGAGCACATGTTCATTTTACTTTTTTAAATGTTAAGTTAAAAGTTATAGAACAAAATTTTTTAGGCATTCATAAACATAACTTTCTTTGAAATCCTATCTAGGTCTGTAACTACAAAATTTGTAACTTTGTAACAAACATTTTTTCATTAGATATAAATATATTTATGATCCAGTTGTTTTATTGTCCAAGAGCATATACAAAAACAGTTATTGTAAAAGAGCTGTTTGTATAAAACCCATTATGGCTAGGCTTCCTTATAAGTTTGAACCGACTATCAGATAACAACCACTCGACTTCTAAAATGGATACGTAAGAGGTTTATGGACAATGGCCAACCAAGATACCATATCATCATCAATGTTTGGCATAATTGTCATGAATCTATAATAAAATGATAAAAATGAGAACCACCGACTAACCTCCATCAGGGGTCTTGATAAATTTCACTCCCAGCTTCTCAAACCTTTCACAAGCTTTGTATACATCGGGAACATTGATGCCAATGTGTCCTACAGATAATAAATGAGAACAAGTCTTTCCATCAGCCAAAGCCATTAATTAGCTAAAATAAACAGGAGTGTTTTATCAAACATAATACAGAGTTGTAAAGTTGAATAATAAAGGATTGGAAAGCAAGAGTATTGTTACTATATCAATAAAATATGCTATTAATTTCTTAAAAACCTGAATGGTAAAGTGACAACAAGTAAGATGGTGCTCCTAAAGGCCCCTGGTTGACAGCAAAGTTTTTACATTAGACTATTCAAACTAAAGTTTTGTTTATTAAATTTATTTTATGACCTTAAAAAAATCATACAAAAATCTGTGAACATGTCCCTTAAATTAATATAACATATTGAACTGCAGCTCACCAAATCCTCTCGGGTCACTGTTGCCATTGTGGTACGGCTCGCCATCCTCATTCTCTGTTCCCCAGTTACTTAAATTGCACAGAATGAAATAGTTCATAAATGATGTGCTTAAGAATGATTTGCTAGACTAATTTTGTAATCAAGTCATGGATGAATCACTTAATCTGATTAAGATTTAATGAGTAACCAATTTTTCGCCTAGGCCATCTTTGTTTCACACTTAACACTCAAAAGGTTTAATTGAAACAGATCAAATTTGTATGCAGATTTATTTAACTTGTTACTGTATATGCATAATCATCAATGAAGTAAGTATTCACAACAATTTTACAAATGTCATATATAGACCTCTAATAAAATGGTGTTTTTATGACATTTAATCGCAGTAATTACCTGAATAAACATTTCAAGACTGGCAGATGGTTTCTGATCATACCAATTTACTCCTGGTTTATTATTAACAACTATGAAATATTTTGTGCCTCATATAAAAATTATTTACATGAATGGTCTAGTTCAGTAAAATACAAAAGAGGAAACAAGAAGTATGGAGACCGATCAGTAAATTTTATGTTAAAATTAATTTCTATGCCATGCAAATTTGCACTTTTTGGTAGCACTTTATTGTATTATTGTTGTTAACTTTGGCACTTGCTTTTAACTTTTAATATTTCTAAGCAATAAGAACTAAACAACAGATTGCCAAGCAATATGGTCCCCTACCGGTGAAACTCAACCATTATCAGTACTTTTTTATTTGTTGCCATAGCAACCAGAATTACTGACCTAGGAACAAAATGAAATGACGTGCATAATCTCCATATTGCCATCTATCCATGTTTCAAGTTTTATGAAAAAATATGAAGAACTTTTAAAGTTATCGCCGCAGGATCCAGACAAGTGTGACTGACAGACAGAGCACAAACCATAAGTCCCCTCCGGTTTCATCGGTAGGGGACACAAATTAACATAAAACAAGAGGGCGGGCCAGTATGACCCTTAGAGCACACAAGCTTATTGACAGCAATTGCTCAAGACTTGACCAGCTGATCTACTAGTTTTTGACAACACTTGACCCAGATTCAAACATGGCCTTTATATTGTCAATACTACCCAGTTCAATCAAGTCATAAATGTGGCTCTTAAGTGATAAGTTTTTAACAGATAAAATGTGTTCA
Source organism: Dreissena polymorpha (assembly GCF_020536995.1). Lineage (NCBI taxonomy): Eukaryota > Metazoa > Mollusca > Bivalvia > Myida > Dreissenidae > Dreissena > Dreissena polymorpha. The sequence goes on from NC_068357.1 coordinate 145,631,589, forward strand.
GACGCATCTGAGCAAGACTCAAATTTGGCCTAGATTTTGTTTCATCAGCCTGGCTGGTAATTATTATGTCATAGGCCTCCTCAGTGAAGTTCCTATGTCTTAATCATTTGTACCAAGTATGGTTAAAATCATTATAAGTACGGAAATATACTAGATAAGCACCATGTCCAATCAGGAGCTTAACCATTGGCCTACAGAACTGATAACTGTCACACGACACGTTTCATTATAGCAACAATTTGCATGGTGATGGTTTTAAATCCTTCTTTTCAACAGCCTGGGAAAAACAAATCTGAAGGAGGGCCAAAGTCAGTGTTTTATATAATTGGGAAGAAAAAATTATGGAAGCATAATTATTGAGTTGTTACTGTGTAAGTTCAATGGTGGCAGGACGGGTAAAGAGCCACTTTTTTCTCTCCTTTTTATCAGCTGGACGATCCTCTGCCTTTTCATATCCCATGAAGTACAGGGAAAACTTCCCTGCTGGAAAATCATATTTGTCCAAGAGCCTGAAAAGAAGACCCAGAACAGCAAATTATTTAAACAGAAAGGTGAAAGAAAAATGTATCTACCACCAAATTGATGTTGACAACACATAATTGTTTTGATAATTGTATACCTGTATCTTATCTGATAAAATAAATAACTGATTCATTATACTTTAATGACTTTAGGCTGTACAAAAACCAATATCCCAAAAACATTTATTGCAAAGGTAACATCTTCATTATATTCTCACCTCATTCCAAGGACATTTGTATAAAATTCTAGAGACCGTTTTGGGTCTTTTATTCTATACATGGTCTGCTGCATAATAAAGTCCTGAAATGTAAAGATTAAAATGAAATAATTCGCCAATGTTTACTGCAAAACAAACACGAACCGAAAAAAGTTCATACTTGAGTGGATGCAAATTGTTCACCTTGTGACTACAGAAGACAAATACAAAGTGCCAAGTGTGTCTTACATTTGTGGTGATTAGCATACAATTTGAACAGCTTTGAGATACATGTACAGTTGAAGTCTTTAACCAAAGCCTGAGCTCAAACCAACATAAGTGCTCTTATTGGTCACTTAATGATTGTATCCAAAGTAAATGCTTATAGGCTTCATCAATTATGACTTGTAGTTACAGAGTTATGGCACATTTGTCTGTGGTTGCAGCTTCACTAGAGGAGTGTAGTCATAATAAGGCACTTTCCTGAACTTTGCTGTTAGACTGAATATGTTGATATAGATGAAAAGTGAAAGTCCCCAGTATGTTCCCTCACATGTGGTACATAAGGCAGGTGGCTTAGGCTTAATTAAAAAATATTTTCTTTTATTGGGACTTTCAGGAAGTAATTTGGGTAAAATATATACTTAATGATATTAGGATTGGACCACAACTTAGGAACAAGGAGATGATATGGAGGAGTGATGGCAACTACATGGTGGATACTTTTATGTAGCATGATGCAGGGGCGTAACTAGCATTTTTTTAGCTGTAGGCCCGGATATGATACATAAAAATCGGGGGTCCTCCCCCTGATTTTTTGTAATCCTTTAACGCCTGTGGTGAGACTTGAAGCATATCTAGACAAATAATAAGATAAGAAAATACAAGACTTTGGCCTGTTTTTCTTTTATATTTTACTGTTTTATCTCAATGTCAGAGAACTACATTTTACTGTATTATCTTTATACCAGAGAACTAAATTTTAAAACAATATGGATCAGAGAAACATTTTAAAGTGTAACACTGAACTTATTCACAAGTCAAATCATGGTTATCCTTTTCAATAATACTGTCTGCATTTCTATAACGGCACCGTAACGTGTTGTGTGCAAAATTTAATTATAGTTGATCTGTTTGTTAATTGTTCTAACAAGTGTATCAATTACATGAATTCTACACTTAACCGAGGCAAATGTGTTGATGATTTCATCGATCGAAATATCCGTTTATCTGTAAATGTGTAGGAGGCATAAATCAGACAGGTTTTCACTAGACATGATGCTACTCATGAACGATTTGATACATCGCATAGAACTGAAGGAACGCTCACACGAGGCTGATCGAGGTAGCTGGCATTGTGTCAGTGAGCAGGATTGCTAGAACACTATGTATAGCCGGGTATGCTGCCTTTGGTGTAACATCCAGAGTATCTATAAGAGTGCCTGGCTTCTGAACGTTGTTGTTCCACCATACCTTCCAGAGCCGAACTTCGCCCTGCAAATGCATCTCTAGTCTAGTCTAGTCATGTCGCTTTCATTACTCGTGTAGATTTGATTCATATGTTCATCATTCAGGTAATCCAACCTTGTTGGCAGAAGTAGCTGCGCATGTAGATCTATGTAAACTTGTAACAGCAAGTCACATGAAAAGATGCCAGCTAGAATCTATGCACATAGAAAGAAGTAGAGTTTATAATTGGAAGATATGTCCTTTTAACACGTACAGAATCCATTTTCTAAGGATTATGTCAATATGAAATGCAGATTTCTAACACCTCACCCGCTCAAGTCAAGGTCAACATTTTAATGCGTTTTTCGAAGTTGAAGCATTTTTATTTTTTTCATGTTTAAAAAAATGTAGGCGTCGGGCCTGCTGAGCCTCATAGCAGCTACGCCCCTGTGATGAGACGGACTTTTTAGTTCTGCGTTTTACAGGGGTAGGTTTAATAACGTTCATAAAACAAATCTTATTAATCTAAATTTACTTTTGTTGATTCGTCCGGCTCATGACAAACGGCGGCTAGGTCTTCATCGGATAAAATTGGATCACTCATTTTCCGGCCAATTTAGTTTGTCGCGTTCTGGTTTGAAAGAAAGATAACACTTGTGCAACTTGCGTTCTAGTTTTTGACAGATAAGACTTTGCAACTTTCACAGCGAAATGAAATGGCGAACTGTCAGCTGACAATTGCGCACAAAAAGAAACAGAACAATTCCCTGACCCTGTGACTTATATTATACGCAACAACGAGATATGATGTTGGTTAGTACATTCAATAAAACAAAATGTTAATATCATGACTAAATCCATACTGAGTGACATCATTAGTCTAGTAAAAAATGGGGTTTCCCAAGTGTTGAGGCTACTTTCATTTTGAGTGAGGACTGACATGACTGAGGTTTGAACTGTGAACTAATGGACATATCTCTAGCTTATCTCTCACTGCAGATATAAGTTGTCCTTCATATGAACGTAATTAACATATTATTAGGTGAAGTAACATTATAATGCTTGCTATGTGTGTATGATAATAAGATAAAAAGGAAGATCTAACAGTTACACAGGTAATTAAAAAAACTGTTTTAAAATATATAATCTAAGCATTCTAAGGTATGCTTGATTGGTAATTGTCAGCTCGGGTACTACTTAAATGTACCATGGGTACTCTTAAGTATATTAAATGTACCCTGGGTACAGAAAAAATACTGAAACATATCTGGAAATTATAGTGCTAAATTGGTTATTGTTGGCTTTTTTTCTTCAAATTAATTATGTTCAAATTTATGTCAAAAGTCTGTAAAATGACTTCTATATTATAAAAACTCCCACTAAAAAAAGCATGTTGAGGCATGTTTTTGTTCCAATAGAATTTTGTTGCGTAATCGATACTGAGTGTTAAGACATTAGAGTTTGGTCTGGAATTAAAACTTGGGTACAGTCTAAAATTGCTGTGTACGTGCTAGTATATTTTCCGTACCTGAGGTACATTTAAGTTAGCCAAACTTGTTGATGCTCTCAAATATTAAGCTGCTTTTTATATTGGTAATATTTGGAAAAGAATTAAGCCCATATAAAAAGTATCTCTAAATTATTTGCGCGTCTTAAGACTACATTTAAGTATACAGTGTTTTTTTATGGCAATTTCGGGGCTGATATTCGGCCCCATTCCCCTCAAAAAAGAGTTAATATTTTTCCTCAATTTTGTAAAAAAAATTCCCTTCCAGAAGTAAAAAAAAAAAAACAACTTTTTTTAGGAAGAACTGTCTTATGATAAATATAGCTCACATTTATTTGTTATTTCATCAACACCTAACAAAGTATATAACTTTAATAAGTATGATTTTTTATTATTATAAAGAGTTATATTAAATTAGTTTTTACCATGAATTGCATTTTTTCCCAAAATGGCCAGGAAAAGGCCTGATGTATCTACATTGTGTCAATAATTGTTGATAAAAACAATCATATTGGGTCCATTTTATTGATAACAAATCCTCAAATTTTCCATTTTATTGATTAAAAAATCCCAATAAGACTCAAATTGGCTTGGAAAACTGAGACTGTGCATGACGGCTGCAATGTCTGAAACTAATGTTGAAAAAATCATTGATATACATTTAAGAAAAAGGACAGAGACATTCAGCTGTGAATATTACATTCATACATACATGTGTATTCAAATAATAAATATCATTATAAAGATTGAATTTTTAATTTTCCCCTTTTTCCTAAAAAAACAACGCGTTTTTCCCCTTTGGACGGGCCCCGCCACCATTCCCCTATAGGTGAAAAAAAACACTGGTAAACTGAAGAGTACCCGGGGTAAATTTAAGTAGTACCCGAGCAGACAATGACCATCCGGCCTATTGTTTACCCTACTGTTTACCAGTTACAGCTAGCAATGTGAACATTCTATGCTCCATTTGTACAACCCAGGTAATTGTACCCATGAACAGGTAATTGTACCGATAGACAGGTACATTTTATCCAGCAAGCATGTCTGGGAATAAGAACATTTTTAAACTTGTTTAAAAGTTCAATAAAACCTCAACTATTTGTATTGTGGTGCAAATAACATCTGTGGTAACTCAAGTATTTTGAAAATTTGTAATATGTTTGGTCCAATTTGATATTAAAAATTTCCTATTGGACATGGCAAAAACTATCGGTTTACTGTTGTTTGTATTTGTTATATTTGATTAAGCTTGGATCAGCATATTGATGTCAAAGGGAAAATGTGCCTAGTATTTTTAAAGTAATTTCTCTTTATTAAGCATATTATAACAGTCATAATTGATTTGGTTTACATTTTCTGGGCTGTTAGGAATGATAAATCCATCACATTCATATTTCATCATTAAGACGATGTAAAAATCGGAAGACCAACTTTTGCATATAAAGTCTTTTTTCAGAACTAAAATCCATTCAGATATCCTTTAAAATCTTTTTTTTAATTATATAGCACCAGTTTGTGAATGCTGCTATTGTTTAAAAATCAAATTTAAATTATATGGAAGCAATGTCAATCTGAATAATATCTTAGTACAAAACTGGATGGTTATAGATCAATTTTGCACAGGATTTTTTTCAAGGGGAATTCCCTTGTTCTTCATTAGTGCCTAGGGTTCTTGTCAATCAAATGAAAAACTAACAGAAATAGTTTTTTTAATTATACGAAATATCAATTTACTTCCTACTCATTTGCTCATATAAATTTTCTAAGAATTCCCCAAGATAAAAGCAGAAATCCTCAATCTTGAGTTTTGCAAAAAGAAAGTTTAACAATGTAAGCAAGTATTTCATAAGACTGGACCAGTGGATTTGCTTTGGGATTAGTCAATCTCTGAAAGTAACAAGTAACAAAATTTAATAAATATTTCCACACTGCTGTGCCCAGCATGGTCGAGTTTTGGTGAATTACACAGTAAATAATTCATTAACTGTATTGTAAATCAACAGTAAGATAATTCCAAATAAGAATATTGAAATAATGCTGTAAATTTTGAAGAATTGTAGCTAGAATAATCCAATAAACATGATGTTGGATTAATCTAATTAGAATACTGAACAATGATAGGTCAATATCTGTTTGTTTAAGTTGTATTTAATTTGTTACTTATTCTTTAGCTGTTGGAGCATTGAAATAAGATGATGATGATGAAATAACACCCTAAAGAAGGCGACATGGCTATGCGTGTATCTCGAGTCCAGAACCCTGAGGCTGCCCAACCCAGTTCTCAGATTGTTGCTATAGGGCAGCTTAGGGAACATGAGCCACTCACAGATATACTGGAGCATATTCCACATAAGGTATGGAGTACTGGAGCATTTAAGGTGCATCCTTTCATGTGTGTAATTAATAAGATAATTGGAGCATATCCCACGTATTGAATGTATATTGTCAACTTTGATATACCGGTCCATTCCAGTAGAACTGACGTCAGTTCTGTAGCTTTTGGAAATATTGCTACATTTATCCCACATGGGCTACGATGTCAGCTGTGTTAAATTTCTGGAACAAATCACAATCACATGTTATGTAAGAGGTCACTGTGGTGTAGTGGATATGCTGTCTGTCTAGCGATTTGGAGGTCACAGGTTTGAACCCCACTGGGAGCCTTCCTCCAATCTCCCCCAAAGACAACAACAACTGGTTACAGTCTCAGGAATCCGACTCGAGAACGTTTCAATAAGCCCAAGGCTTTCTATGCAATCAAGCTAAAATAGATAGGTTTAAACTAATGTAGGATGTCAACTCTGTTGGTATTGGATATATTGCTGCATATCCCTCATTAGTTATTATTTCAGTTCTGTTGGTGGTATATATTCTGGAGCATATCATATATAATGTAGTTATGCCACCTCTGTAGTTATTAGATACTGGAGCATATCCCATGTATGGTATGATGTCAGCTCTGTGGGTATTTGAAATACTGCTGCATTCCCACCTTTGATATGATGTGATGTTGCAGATATTGGATATACTGCTGCATATGGACATTGTTTAAATTGTATTTATATGGGACTTAAAATAATTAAGATATTAAGTTTTGGATCAGTTTTATAATATCAATTAATATGTGATTAGTCACCCACTGCTATGTCTGATGTTTCCAAGGTCCAAAGGGGTCTGAAGACACAGTATGAGATCTTGGAATTGACCGCAATGGACGCCAACAACTGGTTCCTGGCATTAGGCACTAGCGTGGGAACTGTGTTCTTGTACGACAGAACCAAACACTCCATACAGAGGCTGAAGTCAGAGGTACAAAGGGCAGGGTTTGATTCTTACTAGTTTAAGTTTAATTGTCTTGTATTATTAAACAAAACATTTCATGCAAACTGAAAGGCTAGTCAAAGGAACACAAATATGACACTTTTAAAGCTTAATTTGTAGATAAATCTTATTTAATAACAGAGCAAAAAAATCACGCAGATTCTTAAGTCACTAACTAGTGACCATTATGGCCAGTGAATATAGTTATCACCAAAGAAATAAGCTAAAGTGGAAAAATATGACTTCTTATGTGGGTTTTATGGTCCTGTATGTCAGGCAGCATATAGTCATTGGCCTCTCCGTATATTTTAACAAGGTTAACTTAAAATGAGGTTTCATATAAAATTGGTAATGCTTCCTGAAAATCTTTTTTACCAGTTCTTGTATGAATATTACCTTTGAACACTATTAAATCTCCCTCGATATCCTTTCTTTATTTTAACCTTGACATTAACCTGCATTTTTTACCCATTCAGAAGATCATCACACCCCTATTATACCTGACCTCAGTTTAACCTTGACATTATTCTACATTTTTAACCCATTCAGAAGATCATCACACCCCTATTATACCTGACCTCAGTTTAACCTTGACATAAACCTACATTTTTTACCCATTCAGAAGATCATCACACCCCTATTATACCTGACCTCAGTTTAACCTTGACATTAACCAACATTGTTTACCCATTCAGAAGATCATCACACCCCTATTATACCTGACCTCAGTTTAACCTTGACATTAACCTACATTGTTTACCCATTCAGAAGATCATCACACCTCTATTATACCTGACCTCAGTTTAACCTTGACATTAACCTACATTTTTTACCCATTCAGAAGATCATCACACCCCTATTTTACCTGACCTCAGTTTAACCTTGACATTAACCTACATTTTTTACCCATTCAGAAGATCATCACACCCCTATTATACCTGACCTCAGTTTTACCTTGACATTAACCTACATTTTTTACCCATTCAGAAGATCATCACACCCCTATTATACCTGACCTCATTTTAACCTTGACATTAATCTACATTTTTACCCATTCAGAAGATCATCACACCCCTATTATACCTGACCTCAGTTTAACCTTGACATTAACCAACATTTTTTACCCATTCAGAAGATCATCACACCCCTATTATACCTGACCTCAGTTTAACCTTGTCATTAACCTACATTGTTTACCCATTCAGAAGATCATCACACCCCTATTATACCTGACCTCATTTTAACCTTGACATTAACCTACATTTTTTACCCATTCAGAAGATCATCACACCCCTATTATACCTGACCTCAGTTTAACCTCGACATTAACCTACATTTTTTACCCATTCAGAAGATCATCACACCTCTATTATACCTGACCTCAGTTTTACCTTGACATTAACCAATATTTTTTACCCATTCAGAAGATCATCACACCCCTATTATACCTGACCTCAGTTTAACCTTGACATTAACCTACATTTTTTACCCATTCAGAAGATCATCACACCCCTATTATACCTGACCTCAGTTGTACCTTGACATTAACCTACATTTGGACTCAAACTTATTGAGAAAGTCCAAATTTGTTGTCAACCCAGAATGATGCGTTTCCTCTAACTCCAATACTGCTTGCAACCAAGCTTTGATACTTGAATTGGATGTCATCTATGAATGCATGTAGGAGCTTCAAATTAACTTTTTGGACTAATTCAAAGGGTCACAATTTGTGGTAAACCAAATTTACTATTCATTTATTAATCCTTTGGACTAATTCAAAGGGTCACAATTTGTGGTAAACCAAAATTTACTATTCATTTAACATTTAACATCAATGAAATAAACTTCGAAATTGAAACTTCAATTCACCACTCAACACCCACTTGACCTCATTTTGACCTTGAAATTGAATTAATTTTAGACTAAGGACTTATTCACATGGGCCAATTAATCAATACTCACAAAGCTTTCTCCAAGTTTAACGGCAGTTATTAAAAGTAGCATCTTATTCTATTTATACAACAGGACAGTAATGATACAGTGACCGGTGTCAACTTGCATCATGGGATAGAGGACCAGGTTGCCATTGGTTACAGCTCAGGCACCATATACATCTTTCAGCTGCCCAACATGATGATTGGCCACAGCAAAAAGGTTTCTTTGATTCTAGTTAACATGTTTAGCTGTCCACACATTTTGCCTTCAACATGTGTAATGCATTGCGACTGCACTTTGTTCTGTTTTATTTTATGCTTTCCGGTGGTTTATAGAGAAATATCAGTGAATTAAAACTGATAATTACACTGTTTCAAACAGTGAAAATTATAAATAATTTTCACTGTTTAATGTGAAATGATGTCATTTTTTTGAAGTAATGACGTCATTATCCCAGTGAAATTCTTTAGTTAAACTCTTTAACAATGTATATAAACTGTGAAAAAAGCATAAAATAAAAAGAATATTTGTTGGATTCAGTGGAATATCGAATTTAATTCACTCGTGATCATAGAAAATATATTTTTTCACTTGTGGCTGCGCCACTCGTGAAAACATTATTATCTATGATCACTTGTGAATTAAAATCGATAATCCACTGAATCCAACAAATATCCTCTATATAATTCTTTAAGCATTTAAGACTCACAGCCTTTCATTCATTCCTAATGGTTAAGGTTCCAGACCAAGTTTAAAATATGCTGGTCAAGTATAAAATTGGGGATATTTGTTTGCTGTCAGATTATTTCCATGAAATATATTTTGCAGTAAAGTGAGAAAATTTTGAAGCTATTCAAAAAATTTCATTATCAAACTTTTACAAAGTAAATATGTTGACATATTTAAATGTTGTATTCATGAAGCTAGAGCGGTTTATTGTTGGTGACCTGCATACAAGATCCATCACATGTCTCGCCTGGAGCACAAATGGGATGCGTCTGTTCAGCGGGGACTCACAGGGGTCGGTAGGCTGCACAGAGGTCGACTTCTACCAGGTAGCTAATAGGGTCTTCGTTTCTGTTTCTGTATTTTAGTTGCGTTCTGGGAAAGCAGAGCTTAGTGCATGTGGGTGAAGTGTCGTCCAAGATTAGACTGTGCAGTAATCACAGGCTAATCAGGGACAACACTATCTGCCTTAACTGGATTTTTTCTAAGAAGAGACTTTCTTTAAAAGAAAAACCATAAATATTGTAAGTGCCATCCCTCAAAGGCTAAAATCAGACAAAACTTTACGCTCCTGAATTGAACGCCATTTTCCCAGAGCGAGGCTTATTTATTAATGACCAGAATTGATGTGTTTGTGCATGTGTTTCAGATGAGCTAATAATGGTAATTGTAAACATGTCTTGGCTTATTGATTAAACTGGTAATGTTCAAGATATCTTGACTCATTGACACAGTAAAATATGATAAACTAAATTTGTAATGGTTGAAGTATCTTGTATCATTGACAGAGTAAAATAGATAAGGACTTTTATTAAATTTGTTTTATATTTTTTGTATGAAAAATTTAAAACCAAATTAAAATTTGAAAGATAAGGAATATGTTTATTTCATTTCATAATGTTGTGAATATTGAACTTTGATGAATGAGGGTTAGACAAACACATTTCTAGCTCGGCGTTTTCGGAGAAAACCCGCGGTATTGTCATAGCCAGCTCGTCGTCCGACGTCCGCGTCGTGCTAAAACCTTATTATTTTGTTAAGGTTTTGAACATTGGCTCTAAAATCTAATTGCTTCCACCTACAACTTTGAAACTTCATATGTAGATGCACCTTGATGATTTCTACACGCCGCACCCATTTTTGGGTCACTAGGTCAAAGGTCAAGGACACTGTGACCTTTAAAAAGAAAAAAAATTCAGACAAGCTTTCATTTATTCAAAACTGCACCCGTAGCCGAGCGTGGCACACGTTATGCGGTGCTCTTGTTATCTATCTGTTAGGTGATATGAGTAAAAATATGTAATAATGGGTTGCCATCTTAAACAGTGATTCCTACAAACTTGTCCATCCTTTTCCAACTAGACCATGTATTCTCTCAGGGCAAGTGTTCCAGCAGAACACTTATATCAGAGAAGGACACGTCTGTGGTTCAGCTGCATCATGGTCATCGCTCACTTCTCATTTCTACCAGACACAGAACTGTCGTCTGCCGCATGGACGACCATGATAGGCTGGTACAGATTGGCACTAAGGATAGGAAAAGGTAAGAATTTATGACACACAAATATATATTATATCTTTAAAGCTTTTTCTTTAATTTTGACAATTTATGGGCTATGTGGTCGTTTTATGCATCTGAAGATCATTGAAATGTAACGCAGAATACAACAACGTAAGTTTATTTAAATTTAGTCATTTCCCTTTGTTTAAATCTTTATCTCTCCATTTCCATTGAATAGTTTCAATTGATACTTTATTAATAATAGGAAACTTTTAAAGAAGTGCAGGACACATGCAAACATTACTGGTTCTTCTGTCAAAACATTCAAGATCATTCCTAACTTGTGACTATGCTTGTTTATCTAACTCAAACCCAGTTTATTGCATATTCGATGTTTGTCTAGATTTATGATCTTCCATTTCCCCTTTTTTCTTTTAATTGTATGCACAATGCTTTGAATGTTATTTCTTCAATGTCAGTCCTGGGGACTTTGGCGCTTGCTTTGTTCCGGCCATGTGCAAAGTGGATGACGCTCATTTGTACGCCTGCAGACCAGGATTTCGAATCTGGAAAGCCTCAATCTCTGGATCCGTCAGCAATACTTACATCTTCAAAGACCTTCTGGCTGCGACCCATCCAGCCATTAGTGTTCTAAACTTTGATGTGACGAGCATTAGTAAAGCCCTGAATACGTCGCAGTTCTGCCAGTTGATACTGTTCCAGGAGAAGACACTTGTTACTTGGAATGATAGCACGCTCTATGTACTGGACCCAGACTCTCTGCAGGTTGTTGGCTCCCAGAATAGGATGGGGCTGATCAAGTGCGTTGCTGTTACTGATAGTGAGATATTTGTGTTACGCCAAGGGACCAACAGGAACCTGATTAGAATAGCTGCTATTCCCCTGGAGAAGCCTAAGAACCATTGTAGGTCTTGAATTTTTTATATTCCTTTCATGATTTATAAGTAGCTCGTCCTTTGTAATTTAGGGCATGACTTGACATTATTGCTGGATGTTAATGTTTAGTGTTAATTAGGGATGGGACCGAATATTCGAATATTTGAAAATCGGCCAAATATTCGTATCCAAAATTCATATTCGAATATTCTATTTTTATGCAAAGATACCAATAAAAAAGTTAAGTACATGGACAAAGTCGCAGTCTAGGTTTAGTGCATACGACTTCTCGTTGTTTGGATAACAGCTGCCATCAATGAACGAGGTGATAATTGGCAAACAGGAGGGTATAAGGTGTGGGACCACTCGCCATTTTACTTTAAATTTGTATTGATGCAATATGTACAATGTATTTTTTGATAATCAGTCGAAAATGAAAATTAATTTATGTGAAACATCAATGTGTATCGATAAGCAATCAATTTGTTTGATATAAAAAAATATGTATTTTGACAGGTCTTTTAACTTCAGGTGGTATAATACACATTATATTTGGACTTGATTGGGCCGCAGATGGAATTTATTTCAATGTGAAGCATCTTTCGATAGCAATTAGCGACTTATATCACAAAACACCATGGTGTGAATGCCTGATAAAATCAATGATTTGCCAATAAATCGCTAATATGGTGTCAAAAACAACACTGGTGCATTCGAGTAGTACATGTAAATGTTGTTACTAGGGGGCAATTAAGGAATAAGTGATAGTAAGTTTTATCATGACAGACCTTGAATAGCGAAATTTATTGTGAATTTATATAATGTATGTCGTGTTTTACGAATGTCGGGTCAAATTGTCTCATATCAGGACGCCGGGCTAAATACCCCCAAAACGGGACTGTCTCACCGAGATCCCGAAGTATGGCATGTTTGTTTTTAATGCTTTATTCATATATTAAATCAATTATTATCTAATCCGAATTTTTTTTACTTAAAAAAACAAGTAAATCGTCGTGGTACTTAATTCCAGAAAAGAAGTGATATATCCAAGAACTATAACCCTGCGTTTTCTTACAGAAGAGTTATTACCCTCTGATGTTTTTGTATGGTGTATTTTTTCATGGCTAAATCTCAGATACTGTACAAGATTTCCCCATGATACTTCATGGGTATATAATATATTATATATCAATGGGGAGAAGTGCCATGAACAAGAGCCATAATCCTACACTTTATAAAATAAGAGTTATTGCCCTCTGATGTTTTTACATGATGTAACTTCATAGGCTACCTTTATTTTCAATGTTAATTGATTTGTTAAAAGAATGTTGTAAATGCATCACAGGTGCAAATGAGTGCAAACAGGCGCAACCCTTCCCAAACCTTTTCTTTGAGTTCTGCCTCCATCAATAAACACAATTTATTTGGCAGGAAATATAAATTCAACACATTTGCTTGTAAAAAATATTGTTTTCCTTGTTTTAAAATCTATCATATCAAATAAAAGTACACAAACGGGAATACGGTATGATAGCAACTGATATATGTTTGACCACGGCTGTGGATAGATCATGCATTGAAGGTCAGAATATTTCACAAGTTCAGGTGTTACAATCTTTTAACTTGACAAAGATTAATATTTGTTAGTTTTGTCTGTTGTTTTTTAATGTGTATTTTGAAATAATAATTGCAGTAACTGTGAAAGAGATAATTGCGTTTGCCATTCCTATTTCAGGTTCACTCATTTCACCTTCATCTCTCTTCATGCCTTATTAGTTATTACTTGTTTCAGTGCTGCAACTGCTTCACCTTGAACGTGAAGAGAAAGATACCAAACATTCCACCAACAATACTGAAAGTCGCCAAACTACAAAGTTGGACGATGACGCAAAATCAAAATCACCATTGAAAGTGCTGAAAGGGAATATTCTGGAGAAAGTCAAAAGCATTCCAAAGCCATACGAGATTAAAGACTTAATAACTGAAAAGCTAGTTGATTTGAGAAATGAGTCCATTTCCATTAAAGTGGTAAATGACAAGAGTTCTAGAGATATTTCACCCCCTGGTGTCCTCCCACCTGTTATAAGACTCAGCTCACCAGATCTCCCAAAAATTGAGATCAGTTCTGGTGTGCCTGTAGGTAATGCACCAGTCCAAAGTGTACCCAACCAGTCTGATGCTAGAATTGAAACAGGAAGTGCAATAGGAAGTCAGTCTGGTTTCTTATCTGAAAGAATGGGACTGCAAGGTGAACGACTCGGTGGTGGAACCAGTCAACTATTGCATGAGAACTTGGCACTAACAGAGCCTGGGTTTCATGACAGGAAGGTGTTCATGCAGGCTGGGGAGGGGGATGATGGGGACATTGTATTCAGCAGGAGGGTGAAACCAAAGATTAAAAAGAAAAAGAGAAGTAAGTGCTTAGTTACAAGATGATATGTATGATTATTGTTTTAGATCAAAACTTGTGTAAGCTTGAATATAAAATCAGGGAAAATTTTCATCTTATTTATTTTGCTTTATTTGTGTTATACTACAATTTGTTTAGCCTAACCATGTGTAGTAAAATACAGAAAAATATCAGTGAGACGACAGATTTCTTTCAAATTTTCTATAAAAATGTGAAGGAAAATTCAATAGCATGTAAAAAATGATAATAATTTGTTGTTTTTGTGTGATAATACTTATATTATCATCATCACAGGATCTGGAAACGCTAAGTTTTTCACTCACCCTAACGCTATTTAAAATATACATTGTCTACATTTTCATGAATAACATGATGCATTTACACACACAAAAATGCTAATTTTATATTAACAATATGTATTAAGTCACTTTTGGGCATAATAATAAGTCAGATACATGTAATAAGTTCACCTTCATCAATTTATTTAGCCTCAAAGGAATCAAGGTATTTTGCTGAAAAGGATCAAGACAGGATATCGATTAACAGCGTCAAAAGTGCAAACAGCGAGGATGGATCTAGTGTCAACAGCATGAGTAGAATAAACAGCAAGGATCAGTTGAATGGAAACAACACTAACAGTGAGAGTGGAGTTAACATTGCAGACAAACGGCTAGAGACTAGTCAGAAGGATGTTGAAGATGTCCTTGATCCAAAACCAGGCCATGATAGCTCTGAAGGTGCTGAAATAACAGACAGTCTTTTATCTGACATTGCTAAAATCAGTGTTGGTGATTATACAAATATAGAGAGTAATAAATTAGATATTCTTTGTAAAAATAAAGATGATGAACATGAAGATGTCATAGAAGAACATTCACAATGTTCTGATGAAGATGGAGAAGAAATAGAAAAGGTGTTAGATACAAAAGTTGACATAGAGTTAAATCATGTTTCTGCTTTAGTTTGGCCTGTAAATGAATCTATAAATGACATTGATGCGATGGCTAACCTTTCTAAGGTGAGTGAAGAATCAGTGGATATCAGCAGAAGTGAGGAAAAGTCTGCCATAGAGTCATTACGAAGCACATATGTAGAAACTAAAATAAATGAAAATAAAGAAATCTCTAAAGAAACCACTCACAAAACTGTTGATGATTCAATTACTGTAAAACATTCCAAGCTGTTTTTGCCTGAGAGTAATCAACCTTCCTCAGTATTTTATGGCCCAGACCAAAACGAAAACCTAACCAAGGATGGAGGTAAATACAGAAATCTGGACTTAGAATTAGCAAAACTTGACAATTATCTAAGCAACACAGAAGAACATGCAAACTCGGATACGGAATCTGATAGTAGAACAGCAGTGGATCAACTTCTGTTGTCCACTGGTAGACGAAAAGAGATCAAAATAATTGACAAAGGACAAGCCACTTTAGTGGAGGATCGAATTCAAGGTTATGTTCCCAACCAACTTGAAAAGTCTTTAGCTGAATTGGAGCAGCAGTCTGAAGCCACTGCTGATGCAGACGGTCATGCAGGTACATGGTTTTCACTGTCCTCGCACGATGGCTCTAAATCCCCGTCTATTTATTCCTTGTATAAATGGCCAATGAAAGCCAGCTCTGCAACAGAAGACTTCTACTCCAAATACTCTGTCTCATCACCGTCAGAATCAATGTTACCAACTATTCCAGAGACAGCCACAAATAATGATATCATCAACACAAAAGGTGTTCCAAATAATGTATGTGACTCCCCATCTCTGCTTTTAGCAGCCAAGTTACTAGCAAACATTTGGACAGAGATAGGGGCCAATGGAAACATCTACAGTCTTTCAGTGTCGTCAACGCATGTATGGATAACTGATCGCAGTACAAACATTTTTTACGCCCCACTAGGAGAGCCTGGGATATCCTGGAAAAAGGCCATTGGAAATGCTAGTCAGATCTCTGTGTCTAAGGATGGAAGTATTGTCTGGGCCCTTAACAAGGGCGTTGTGAGCGCGGGTACCAAGATCACACCCAAGCGACCCGAGGGCATGAAGTGGGTGGAGGCCGTGAGAGACGTCGCTTACATCTTTGTCGATGAAACTTGTGCATGGTAAGACAAGTTTGTAATTTTGGTATGGTTTTAAAGTATGAATTGTTGTGTGATTTGATTTTACCATAACCACTATTTTTGTATTGATCTTTATCAAACAGTCCCAATAAACCAAACTTAATTTTGAGAATTATAATTGATTAAAAAGGCAAAAAAGTAAAATACCTCAATCAAGTTCTTTTTATGCCCCTGGATCGAATGATCGGGGTATATTGATATTAACCTGTCTGTCTTTCTGTCTGTCATTCACTGTGTCTGTCACAAACTTTAACCTTAGTTAAAATTTTGCAATAACTTTTGCAATATTGAAGATAGCAACTTGATACTTGGCATGCATGTGTATCTCATGGAGCAGCACATTTTGAGTGGTGAAAGGTACAGGTCATCCTTCAAGGTCAAAGGTCCAAAAAACTAACCCAAGGGAAGTAATAAGCTTCGAAGGGAGATAATTATCTGTACCTGCCAAATGATAAAAATAAATAAATAAATCGAAGCGGCGCATGAGGGGGCATTGTGTTTCTGACAAACACATCTCTTGTTTTTTCAAATTATTGACTTTTTGGGAAAATATATAATACAAATATACAGGTATTTTTTTTATGCAGCAAAAAACAAACAATATGTTTTACTGTATAAACATAATGATAATAATGTTTATAAATCTGATGTGATCAACCCTTTTTTACCCCCTATATTTTCTCATTGAACAAAATTAGATAAAAAAATAATTTGGCTGATTTTCTTTTGTAAAAATCAGTTATATGAAAACAAAATTGTGAAGATTGTTAATTTGTAAAAGCTGCTTCATAACAATCACATTTTAAAGGTATGTGAAGACCAACCACCAAGTGAAGATGCAGAAGGATCTGTCTCGTGACCGCCCTTGCTTCAAGTCGGTGGACGTGCCCTGCGAGCACCGTCTGAAGCAGATCACGTGTCGGGAGGGGGTCGTGTGGGCCCTCACTGAGCAGTGTCGCTGGCTCTACAGAGACGGGGTCTCAAAGAGCAAGCCCGAGGGGTCGGGATGGAAGAGTGGGGACAGGTGAGAATCTGTAGAAATACAGGCTTTTACTGTGAATTTTTAGTACCGGCTTACCATGTGAGACACGCTCTTGGAATATGGGGCGTTATGCATGTGTGTTAAGTGTCATTTCAGATAAGCCTGAGCAGTCTTTGTGGACTTATCAGGAATGAAACTTTCGGTCTTAACTTGATTTTTATAATGAAGAGAGTTCCTATAGCAAAAAAATACCATAAAAGAGGAAAGCGTCGTCACTGATTAGCCTGTGCAGTTTCTGGGACAATACTTAACACACATGCATTAAGCCCTGTTTCCTGAGAGAGCGGCTTGTTTGTGTTTATCAGATAGAACAGAAACATTTTTAAATCTCAAATATCATAATTACATGCAGTGGTTCTAACTAAAAATTATGGATAAGATGTTTTTTTCCAGATGAACAGGTTTAATTTTATAGCCGTATCAATTATACCAATCAATTACAGGCAAGGTGGTGACTGACTTGATTATCTTTTTGAATGCTATTTAGAAATGGTAGGATTTATCTGCACAGCACATAATTTGTCTAGGTATTAAAATTGAATCATTTTTAATGAGTTATTGTCAGATCTTTACAGTTACAAATACAAGCTGTGGTTTGCAACTCCTATATTTTGCATGTGACAGTCATCAAACTTCTACAGAATCATTATCTCCAAGTGCTACAGTTCATATTGCCAAGGTTTAACTATTGCAGGAGTTATTATACTTTGCCACTGTCTTGTGACTGCAGTTTTTTCTTTTGTTCAAGTCAATTGTTAATTCTTAGTGTCCATTTTTGACAGAAAAGCATCCTTGGTGACAGATACACTGTCTATGACAGCTTCATGGTCTTAATTACAGCTACATACATGGAAGACACTGAATATAGCCTCTGTCCGGGTGTCTGATGAATTAGTGTTAATTTCACATACACACATTTTCTACTAACCTGACTGACTAACTGTGTTGGATTTCAGGTCAACCATGTTCCATACAGGTTGTGTTTAAATAGGATATAAAGGAAATCAGCCAGAAATGCTTAAGACTGTCCAACAAGATTTTTTAAATAAGAATGTGTCAGTATTTACATGTTTTTCTGTGATTTATGTTATTAAAGTTTAATTATGCATGTATAAGTAGTCTCATTTTATCACATTGTTTTTAAAGAAGATCATATCAGTTTAGTTGTTGTTTTTTGAAATTATAATTCTGACATCTAGGATTAGAAGTACCCATAAAACATTATTTTGCAGCATTTTTGAAGGACTTTTAAGATAGTGAGTACAACTTTACATAAATCTAATCAGTCAAGCTGTCGCTCAGTTTCTATGTATGGTTCATCCTTTCGACCTATCCTGGGGCATAGGGTCGCCATCACAGCACACCATCGGTCCCAATTTTGGGCCACATGTTTAGCTGCTCCCCATGACATTCCCTCTTTTTGGAGATCTGCATGAAAGGTTTTCTTCCATTGTGAACTGAATGCCCTATGCACTACAATGGGCAGGTTTCCACTCAGCGTATGTCCAATCCCCTTCCATTTACTATGCCTTATTGCATTATTGAATGATGCTTGTTTTGTGTGCTGTAACAGCTCCTAATTGAATACTGTGAAAGCACTATTTTGGTCAGCACGAAATTTCATAATTTAAAAAAAAATACTATTTTGTCAGAACTTAAATTCACAAATTTCTGTTTTTAAAAATGAAATGCAACGATCTTTTCCTGGTTTGTTGGTAATACTGTTCGCAATAAATTGCAGTTGTGATAAATCATGGTGGGGAAAGGGGGGTTACTCAGGAGTCACTTGCAGGAACTGGATTCTTCATTGCGACACAGTTGGTATGCGTGGATTATATTGGATATTGGTCTACAGTAATTATGTCTTGATTTTGTTAAGAATTTGTCTGAATTATTTGTTTGGAACTTAACTTTGGCAATCTGTCTAGTTACAAAAAAGGCCTGACAAATAATAATGGTTTCACAGTATGTGATTGGAAGGATTTGTCTTCAGCAGATGTTGATGAAGACCTGTAGCTTTTTATCCAGGTGCCTTTGATGCCTCCATTTTCTTATTCAGACAGTTTCAATATATAATTAGTAGATAATCTCTTACTGGGCCATGCACTTCTTCTTGAAACATGTACACAGGCATATGTTTTCTGATAGACTTAAGATCTCAAGCTATGAAAACATAAATTGCCTCTTTAGGTACAATTGCCTCACTTTTCGACAATGAACATAACAGCAACACACACACACACACACAAACAGTTATGTTTACTGCTATTTAACTTTTTGGAATGAAAGATATTTAAATGTTTGTTTATTTATTAACTATAAATACTTTGTCTATATGATCCTGAAAACTTCCTATTGAGAATTGTTTGTGTGCAGCATATGCATATCCATGTTTACACATAATGTGCATTAACCCTTACCAGCCCAGATGCAAAGAGAAAGTGGATATATACAATAAGAATAAAAACCAAAACAGCCTGCGAGTAACTTGCAGTCTTTTTAGGGTTAATGCTGTTTGTTCCCAAAAGTACCTTATGGTTGGAATTGAAAAGTTGAAAACTTGAATCTAGTAAGAATGGTCATATATTTAGTTTGATTTTTTTAAGGGACTACAAATGTGAAAAAGTGCGTATCTGAGTGGTGAAGGGTTAACTTATTTTTTCCCATGAAATTCATTATAAACCTTATGTCTACAGTGGAACAGAGAACCGACTGTTCTGTCACATGGCCTTGGGGGAGGACAATATTGGCTGGGCAGTGGATGTGCTAGGACAGGTCTGGTTCCGTACCGGGGTCACCATGGAGACACCCAGGGGAGACAAGCACTGGTGGCAGGTAGTAGGGGAGATTAAAAAATCTGGAAAAATGGGCTTATGCATGTGCGTGAAGTTTCGTCCCAGATAAGCATGTGCAGTCCTCACCAGCTAATCAGATGCAACACTTCTTGCATAACTTTGATTTTCGTTTAAAAAACACTTAAAAAAAATCCATAAAAAAATGAAATTTTCGTCACATATAAGCCTGTTCAGACTGCATATGCTAATTATGGACAACACTTTACGCTCATGCATTAAGACGAATTTTCCAAATCCAATGTTTATTTAATTCTTTGATGATTGCAAAATGGAAAAAAATAAATACCAGAATTCTAGATATCTTTAGAGCAATTTTTATTTAACTCCATCATTTTAAAATCATTCCAAGAAATGATTATCAATTCATGTTTTTACAATGGCAAATTTCACATTAAAACTTGAAGGTCTTAAATCATAAACTTATCCAACTTGTCAGATTTGTAAGTGTTCAGTTACCCATGTAATTGACTTGTCTAGGCACGCAGTAAAGCAAATTGCAAATAAATTTTTTATAAGGACCTCCCAAAAGTGATTTCTGTTTGAATCAAAGCTATAATTCAAAATACGAACATCATCGTTTATGCAATTGCTAAAAAAAGTGTGTTCAGTATTAAATGTTGCTTACTGTTAAAGGAATTAGTGATTGAAGTACTTTGTTCTGTTGTCCCATCTAGTGAGACAAATATTAAAAGTTAAGATTGAATTAGATTGAACAATATAATTATTTTATTGCCGAAATGGTCTGTTTTTTATGAGTAGAAATAACTTGTTTTTTTTCTGTGACATAAGCTGAAAAAGGTCGAAATTGCCTAAAACACACCTTTGTCGAAGCATGATATTAAAAAAATTAAGCTAATGATCATTTTGGATAAATGTAGGATAAGGACCTTCAAATACTGCTTCTCGTAACAGGTTCCTGATTGTTTTTCAGGTACCTCTGACCGGGGAATATTTCCAGAAGGATCCGACCGCCCTGGACATGCTTCGTACCTTCACCAGCAAGTTTGATCCCCAGCAGCTGAGCCTGCTGCTGAGCACGCAGACCGGGGCCCTGGTGGCGGCACAGAACGGGGTCTGGGTGTGCCCTGACTATAAACACATGCTCCATGTGTGCAGAGGTAGCATTGAAGGTAGGTATGGGGGGCAGAACGGGGTCTGGGTGTGTCCTGACTATAAACACATGCTCCATGTGTGCAGATATACTATTGAAGGTAGATAAACACATGCTGCTTGCATGTAGCCATTCTCACTTTGCTTCTAAGTGGGAATTCACCCTTCTAAGGCAGTGTCTCCAGTTGTATGCATTTCTTGTGTATTTGTTGCATATTTTTTGTTGTGTCTGTATTTTCGTGTGGTATGTCACAATGTTTTGCTTTTGGTTCCTTGCCATAAATAAAGGAATTTCCTGTTTGTACAGCTGAAGTTTTACTTTCTTTAAATTTTGGTAATTTCTGGAATTTCTGGCATGGGTAAATTTATAAGGTTTCATTAACATAACATGTCAAATAAAATTATGATTAGTGTGTGCCAGTGGTATTGAATACTGAATACAATTTGTAAATGAAAATAATTAAAAATACTATTGAGTGTGAAGACAACCTATGGGAGCATTTAAAGAACAATAATTCGCCCCATTTGTGAAAAAAAGGTAACACATGCCTTCTTATTTCAATGTCACAGGGTACCATTTTGCACTGATTTGGCGAATTAATGTATGAATACAAAAGTGTGTGAAAGTGCCTAAAACAATATTTTCATTTTCTTCCTTGTAGTGGACTTTGCCACAACACTCATATTTGAAAATTGTTTCTATGAATGGGCCAGAAATAATTTTTTTTAATAACGTCCAAATACAAGATTTATATGTGTGTTTGTGCAGGCCAGATGTGGTGTGATGTATCCCCAGGCAACCTGGCAATGTCCTGCTGGAAAACAGTGAATGCAAGCACCTGCAAAAATGGGAAAGGTAGGTTGATTTTGTCTTCATTTTTGTTACCTTTCTAAACAATAATGACAACAGTGATGGAGATATTATACAAGCATGTAGCTTAAATGCAGACTTAGCTTGGGATTGAATTTTGGCGAGTCAGTCAAGGTCTCTGATAAAAGAAAAACAGTTTCTGCTCAATAACTTCCAGTTTAATGGTGATAGTGCACTTAAACTATGTGTGAGTCAGTAGCTTACATGCAGACCAAAGTTTTGATTGCACAATTAAGTTTGAAGAGGAACTATTCTACAAAAGTATTTACTTAATACAGTCCTAAGGTTTTACACCTGTTCTATTTTCAATATTATAAGCTACTGAATGCAGTCCTAAGGTTTCATACCTATTCTTTTTTCAATTTTACAAGCATGTATACGATCCTGATATGTTTTGCAGGTTTGTTATGGGGTGTGCAAGCCAATGGTGACATGTTCGTGTTCCAACCCAGCGGGGAGTCATTCACTTGTGTTGAGCTCCCTCGCTCTTCAAGACATACAATCAATACATCCCTCCTGTGTCTGTCTGTGTGTGAGGACGCGGTGTGGGTGCTAACCACCGACGGGACAGTCCATATCCGTACAGGAGTGTCCAGCTTGGGTCCTAAAGGAACAGGATGGGCTGAGCTGGATCTTGCACAGTTAGGTAGGCGCAATAATAAATGAGTACAGTGGAAACCCTCTAAACCGGATCTTCTCTATACCGCAATCCTCTCTAAACCGGACAAATTGTCCATTCCCATTTTTTTTTCCTATAAAACCATGCGTAAAATATCTCCTCAAGACCGGAGTCCCCTCAATTCCGAAAACCGGTCATTCTTTGGATCAAAATTGGGTCATTCCATACGTAATTGTACCCCTCTGAACCAGTGAGGACCGGTTTATTGCACCTCAGACCCTAGGGTCAAAAACGTGTGAATAGCGGATTAAAGAAGCGTAAAATTAATGAAGGTGGTTGAATATTATTAACTGTAAAAATAGCAAAACGATTTAACTAGACTACCTGTTATGTACATTTCGGTCAATAGAAGTGATAATACTGATTATAATTACTGATAACAAAAAATGTTCTTTAGTGTTTGTTTTCGATGTAGGAAGCCATGCAAAATTTTAATAAACTTACTGCTATTTAATTTTGAATTATTTATTTCAATTGCTAATTAAGTGTCATATAAAATGGTGATTTGCAGAGTTCTTGAAGCAGTTGCATTTAGATATTCATTTAGATTTTCGACTTGGCAATTAAGATAGCAAAGACTAAAAATGTCTAAACCTCCTCCTAAGCGAAGGCGCGTGGAAATGTCTCTAGAAGACAAAATCAAACAGATCAAAGAGTCTGAGATTTTGCCTAAACCTACACTCAATATTCTGCACGATTAATGAATGTTATATATAAATAAACTATTAAAATGTGCTGAAAGTATGTGTTTTTCAACATTAGGCTATGTTATTGACCTTCTGAAAGTAATATCGTCAACTTCGCCTCTAAACCGGAATCCTCTCATAACCGGAATTTCCTCTCGGTCCCGGGGATGTCCGGTTTAGAGAGGTTCCACTGTATCTTCATACATATTGTACTCTTTTTTTAGAAATCATTGGTAAGTTTATGTTTTTTGAGCATCAATATGCGAAAATAGCTCTTATATCATGTAGGTTATATGTACATCGTCTAAACACTAGATATTTTACATTAAACTTTGTCACAGAGATAAACATAGTAATTATATAAACATAAGCAGCATCGTATACGGTTATGAAAATACTAGGTAAAATACTTGTTATATATGGCGGATAACTATTTGAAGTTGCACATTGGGCAGTCAGATTAGGAGCTACCATGTCCACTATGAAGTCAAACAAGGTTTCTCTAATGAGACCACGCAACCTTGCGTGACTTAATAGTGGACAGGGTAGCTTCAGCTCATACCGAGCGACTTTCAAGCTGGTTTGGAGCTGCACTGGCTGCTTTAAACCATTTTTGTATAATGCATGTCATTGTTCTTATAGAAGCTTATAGATTATATACATCTTAGATTGATTATCTCTGTATAAAACATAAATAAAATAAATATTTCAACTCTGATCTATGTATTATTTACACATATGTACTATTCATTCATCATTTATGGAGGTTTTTTTTAAAACGACAACAAACAAGAAAATTTACTTTTGAATTACCGATTTAAGGCTCCAAGTATGTGTCTATTACGGCGGCATAAAGGGGACATAGGAAATATTTTATTTAACTATTTCTATGAAGTGCGCATGTCATAGTTATGACGTGCACACGTCAAGGCTATGACGTACGTGAGGAAATATTTTATTTAACTATTTCTATGACGTGAGCACGTAAAGGCTATGACATGTGCGCACGTCATAACTATGACGAGCGCACATCTTAACTATGTCGTGCGCACGTCGTAACTATATCGTGCGCATGTCGTAGTTATGACGTGCGCCCACGATAGATATTACGTGCGTTTGTCATAGAAATAGTTAAATAAAATATTTCCTATGTTATATTATTTAACTATTTCTATGACATGCGCACATCATAGTTATGACGTGCTCACATCAAGGCTATGACGTGCGCACATCATAACTATGGCATGCGCACGTCATAGCTATCGTGTGCCCACGTCATAGCCTTGATGTGCGCACGTCATAACTATGATGTGCGCACGTCATATCTATCGCGTGCGCACGTCATAGCTACGACGAGCACGTCATAGAGACTGTCAAATAAAATATTGCCTATGCCCCCTTTTTGCAACTCTATAACGGGCGCATGTCATAGCTACTGTCAAATAAAATATTGCCTATGTCCCCTTTATGCCACCGTAGTCTATGCTTTCATTACTATAAATATAACATTTAACAATTATAAATGTATCTAATACAGTGGAAGTTCTAATATTTACTTAAATCACTGAAATTTTCCATATTCAATATTTGTTAGACCAGAGCCACTTGGTGAACATTTCCTGCGCAAATTCCTGCGTTTGGTCCGTGGACAGTGATGGTAGTGTATTTCACCGTATTGGAGTGAAGGCACCCTCGGATCTGTGTCTCAATGCTGCATGGCTCCCTGTAGATTGTAAGGGAACCATCTTTACGCAGATTGTTTCCTGCGAACAAGATTGGAAGGTTGGTTTGGTTCCAAACCCTTTTAGGTTAACCAATTTTTAACTGTACATGAATAAATAAAAAAATACCTTGACATTGTTACTGTTCTAAAAATGCTTTTAGTTTCAATCTTGCTTGGTTTTCACACAGGGAAATTTTAACATGTTTATTTTAAGAATTATGTGTAAATTAAATGAGTATCAACATATATTCGGCTGCTAATATATTTAATGTGGCGTAATGCGAAAATGGTTGTTATGCCATATGTGGCCAGTAGAGCTCTAGCCCAGCATGCACACTGTTTAATGTCTGGTCAGAAGCTACCTTGTCCTCTAATGAGACCATAAAACATGGCGCGACTACTGCAGAAGCTCCTGACCAGACTAAGTGACTGTAGCTCTCCTGGACGCATATGGCATTACTCGGATCTTATATTGTCTATAACCATGTTTCAAGTCTTATTCTATATCCAATAAATTCATCCAATGGGCATTCTTCATATGTACCATGTGACTGTCCAATTTATTCCATTATTGGATCCAAAAAGTCTGTATTTTATCCATATTGGACAGTTGAGTACAAGTGCACCAAGCAATTGTTTTATAACGATAAAAGCCGTTACAGAGAAAAACTATCCGAATGTACAATAATCGATTCAAACGGGCGCTTGTCTTGAAAATAGCATAGATGCAATTAAATCATTTTAAAATCAAAATTAAAATTAAAATCAAACAAAGAGCTAAAGAAAGGGATATAGAATAAAAAGCTTATTAGACGTTCTAACTGTACAATACGTGATATATTTGGACGAGCACACAGTTTGAAGTCATATTGGACGAGCCATTATCTCCGTATTGTACAGTGAAACGTCTAATAACCTATAATAATTATGGGTTTGTGAGTATAAGACCAGTGTTATTTAGATAATTGCAGCTACTTGTGAGTATAAGACCAGTGTTATTTAGATAATTGCAGCTACTTGTGAGTATAAGACCAGTCTTATTTAGATAATTGTAGCTACTTGTGAGTATAAGACCAGTGTTATTTAGATAATTGCAGCTACTTGTGAGTATCAGACCAGTGTTATTTAGATAATTGCAGCTACTTGCGAGAATAAGACCAGTGTTATTTAGATAATTGCAGCTACTTGTGAGTATAAGACCAGTGTTATTTAGATAATTGCAGCTACTTGTGAGTATAAGACCAGTGTTATTTAGATAATTGCAGCTACTTGTGAGTATAAGACCAGTGTTATTTAGATAATTGCAGCTATTTGTGAGTATAAGACCAGTGTTATTTAGAATTTAGATAATTGCAGCTACTTGTGAGTATAAGACCAGTGTTATTTAGATTATTGCAGCTACTTGTGAGTATAAGACCAGTGTTATTTAGATAATTGCAGCTACTTGTGAGTATAAGACCAGTGTTATAATGTTAGATAATTGCAGCTACTTGTGAGTATAAGACCAGTGTTATTTAGATAATTGCAGTTACTTGTGAGTATATAAGACCAGTGTTATAATATTGGATAATTGCAGCTACTTGTGAGTATGAGACCAGTGTTATTTAGATAATTGCAGCTACTTGTGAGTATGAGACCAGTGTTATTTAGATAATTGCAGCTACTTGTGAATATAAGACCAGTGTTATTTAGATAATTGCAGCTACTTGTGAGTATAAGACCAGTGTTATAATATTAGATAATTGCAGCTACTTGTGAGTATAAGACCAGTGTTATTTAGATAATTGCAGCTACTTGTGAGTATAAGACCAGTGTTATTTAGATAATTGCAGCTACTTGTGAGTATAAGACCAGTGTTATAATATTAGATAATTGCAGCTACTTGTGAGTATAAGACCAGTGTTATGATATTAGATAATTGCAGCTACTTGTGAGTATAAGACCAGTGTTATTTAGATAATTGCAGCTACTTGTGAGTATAAGACCAGTGTTATTTAGATAATTGCAGCTCTCTTAGTCTGATTAACATTCATCTTCATGTTACTTGTCTAACGCCAAGTTTATTACCTTCATATGCTCCATAAAAGTCAAGGTTCCAATTCATGCTCAGATGTCATCCATTTTCTATGCACATGACAGTTCAAATGTAATAGATCTGTTTCAGAGCTTCTTAATGATTCTTACTGAAATTTTAGAGTTCTCTATAACTTATCTATTTATTGAGACACTGATTATTTCTGCCATATGACCTCTTATGAATGTGTTTTCGTGTTATAAGGTGTGGGCTATAGACGAACGTCGCCAAGTGTATGTTAGAGGGGAAATCACTATGAAGATGCCCATTGGTGGTCAGTGGATACACGTGTCCGGTGAGTTAGAGTTGTTTTTGGTCTGTCTGTCTGCCTGTCTGTCTGTCTGTCTGCCTGTCTGTCTGTCTGTCTGTCTGTCTGTCTGTCTGTCTGTCTGTCTGTCTGTCTGTCTGTCTGTCTTTCTGTCTGCCTGCCTGCCTGCCTGCCTGCCTGCCTGCCTGCCTGCCTGCCTGCCTGCCTGCCTGCCTGCCTGCCTGCCTGCCTGCCTGCCTGCCTGCCTGCCTGCCTGCCTGCCTGCCTGCCTGCCTGCCTGTCTGCCTGTCTGTCTGTCTGTCTGTCTGTCTCAAAACTTTAACCTTGCTCATAAAATGAAAACTCTTGGGTATATGTTCTTGAAATTTCACATGTGCATGCATCTCATTGAGATCTACAATGAAACATGGTTTAAGGTCACTAGGTCAAAGGTAAAGGTCACTGTGACCTTAACATTCAAAATATAACCTTGTTTCTAAAATGGCATCAGTGCGGCTTCAAAGCGCAGTAGGGGGCATTGTGTTTCACAAACACAGCTCTTGTTTATTTTATACTTGTACATATATGTAATACCCTTTTATGCGGAAGCATACCAATTAATGAGTAATTATTTTGAATATGTATGCTAACAAATGAGAATAAATAACATTGAATACATTTTGAGAAACAAGTGAAATGTGAAAATTTCTAAAAAATCTTTAATTAAAATAAGATTTCATCATATCAAAAAATGGCTAGAGATTGTGTGTTCCATATGTTCAGTTATACTTTAAACTTGTACCTTTTCATGGTTTTATTGGTATAAATAATACCTGTTATTGGTATGTGTATTTTCACAGGTACTCAGGCAAAGCAGATAGCATTGTCAGAGAATTTTGTCTGGGTGTTGAATCACTCTGGTGAAGTACTGTGTCGCTATGGAGTTGACCTGGAAAACATTGCAGGTGACTACTGGAGGAAGATTCCGGGCAGCTTTTCGTCTATTTCAGGTACTATGAAACTTGGTTTATTATACCCCCACAAACGAAGTTTAGGGGGTATATAGGAGTGAGCTTGTTGGTCTGTCGGTCTGTTGGTCAGTCTTAAGTGTCGGCTCTCTAATTCAAGTTGGTTTCATCCGATCTTCACCAAATATGGTCAGATGTTGTATCTAGATGATGTCTAGGTCAAGTTCGAATATGGGTCATGCCGGGTCAAAACTAGGTCACCAGGTCACTTAGTGTGTTTTTTAACATTCAGCATGGTGTCCACTCTCTAATTCAAGTAGTTTCCATCCGTTCTTCACCAAACTTGGTCAGAGGTTGTATCTAGATGATGTGTAAGTTAAGTTCGAACATGGGCCATGCCAGATCAAAAACTAGGTCACGGGTCACTTAGTACATTTTACACATTCAGCATGGTGTCCGCTCTCCACTTCAAGTAGTTTACATCGGATCTTCACCACACTGGGTCAAAAGATGTATCTAGATGATGTGTAGGTCAAGTTTGAACATTGGCCATGTCGGGTCAAAAACAAGGTCACAGGGTCACAGTGCGTTTTAAACATTGAGCATAGTGTCTGGTGTTTTTTGTGAAGACACAAGCAAAATATTCTGTGTCAATGCGGCATGTGGGGGTATTCGTCACGTCTGAGACAAAGCTCTAGTTGTATTTTTGTTGTTGATAAATGGTAAGTGGAACATGATGCAGAATCGGGATTGACGCTACATGGCAAATGAAACGATGTGGAAATAAATAGCTGTTCAGTAGGGGAAAAAATGCCAAATTTGAAAATGAAAGTATAATTGAAAGTATATACACACAAAGAACAAGTGTTAAATTGTATGTAACATTTATATTTGTAATTGAGTCACGCTGTGGGAAATCGGGTTTAGTGCATGTGCATTAAGTGTGATTACCCTTTGCAGTCCACACAGGTATATCAGGGAAGACACTTCCTGCCTAGACTAGAGTTTTGTTAAGAAGAGACATCTTTCAAACAAACAATTCATAAAAGCAGATATTTTCACACCTGATTAGCTTGTGTTGTTTGTCCTTCAGCCAGCCCAGATGACACGCTTTGGGGTATCACCAAGGAAGGGCAGCTGATGCGGCGCAGTACCAGGTACATAGTGCGACCTCCAATCGAGTCGCAACGAGAACCACACTTCAGAAACTCCAACAGAAACACCAGCATCTCCAGTGAGGAGGGTGACTGGGAGATGGTAGATGTGATGAAGTTACACTGAGTGGAGTGTAGCCATAACAATGTGTGGGATGTAGCCTGGAAAGTCGTCTGATGAAGTTTCACTGATTGGAGTGTAGCCATAACAATGTGTGAGGTGTAGCCAAGAGGGTCAATGTGGTGAAGTTACACTGAGTGGAGTGTAGCCATAACAATGTGGGGTGTAACTTTAAATGTTGTGATATAGAACCGTAAATGTTATTCCAGATTGGCTGTAAGCGAAACAATTGGAAATGTAGCAGTAACAATTATGACAGTTCCTCATGATTTAATTTAGGAATATGATAATTTTTGTGTTGTTTTTCATGCCGAAAACTCTCAGAGAAAGATTGAGTTTTAATAGAGGTTTTGTGCTGTAATTTTATTTGTAGGTAGCCAACATAAAGACCTATGGGATTGCATTAAGAGCATTTTGGGTCAAGGTCATTGTTACTAAAAATAGAAAGTATTATTTGCTAAATTACTTGCGTTTGGATGGAGGTATTGTGTGTGTGAAGCCTGTAATCAGACATTTGTTTCAAAATTAAATAAATTCAAATAAATGTATTGGTAAAAAGTTGAAAATCTTGTTTCTTGACTTTGGCATAAGACATGTATTGTCTTAATTACAAATGTTTAGCTATAGGTTAACATATGCTATAAAACTACTGCAGATATTCAACTTCAAATATATCTTTGTGGTCATTATATCAGTTGTTGACAGAAATTGTACAATACATTATGGAAGAGGAAGAATAGTCCAGCATGCTTTTTTAGGACAACTGTTGTTTTGTTTATTCTTAGACTTAACTAATGAGCCGTAGACTCGTGCTTAACATTTCAAAGCCTTGCATTATATATTTGGTTTTAATAAGAGCTTGCTATTTTTTCCTTATTGAAAATTTTAAATCTTCATTGCTTTTAAAATGCGTGTCTATCATTTACATGCTTTGAAGGCCTGTGTATAGATCACACCAGCTTCAAACATTAAAATGTCACATCCAGGCTATGAAGTTTAATGTCAATTGCTTACATTTTAATATAAATGTGTGTTTGTTCAGTTAGTGTAGTACATTAACAAATAATCATGCGTTAAATATTTGGTTACAGAATTTTTCAAAAAATTTCATTTCGTTATGGCTGATTTTTTTTACTGTTTGTTACTTTGGCTGGTATGCTTAAATTTTCATTTAGTTAAGGACATATATTAACAGGTGTAATTTCATGGTGAGCATCATCGTTATGTAGTTGTTAATGATACATATTTGATTCCATCCAGTTTCAGCAGTCCATATCCTCTCTAACAAGCCAGAAGGTCCTATTTGCATATGAGCCTTCTGGGAAAACTGGGCTGAATTCATGTGTGCAAAGTGTCTTCCCAGAATAGCCTGCACAGTCCCCGCAGGCTAATCAGGGAGGACACTTTCTGCTTTTATGATTTTATTTTTTAAATGAAGTCTGTTTAAGGGAAAAAACATTTTAGGTGGAAAGTGTCGTTTCTAATTAGCCTGTGGAGACTGCACAGGCTAATCAGGGATGAAACTTTATGCATTTGAATTAAGCCCAGTTTGACCAGAGCGTTGCTCATATGTGCAAAGAAGGCTGATATGCCTATCTGGCTTTTGAGAGAGGAACAAAACGTTTACTCTATACATTGTGCTTGTGTTTATTTGTTTAGTATTAGCTGAACAATTACAGTTCAATCTTATTGTTTAAGGCAAACTTTGCATAATCAGAAGTGATTAATAATGTTTGTGTTTCAACACTGACCTAACTGTATGGATTAAGAATAATGTTTGTGGGTCAACTCTAAACTAACTGTATAGATTAAAAATAATGTTTGTGGGTTAACACTGCACTGACTGTTTAAATATAATAGTGTGCCACCTCCCAGCTTACTGTTTTAGTGTTTGAATTGTGTTGAGAATTATGTTTTGTATCAACTCTCACCTTACTGTTTGAATTAAGAATAATGTGAGTGTGTCTCAACTCCAAACTTGCTGTTTGAATTAAGAATACTCTTTTGTGTAAGCTCCAAACTTACTTTATAGATATATAATGATGTTTTGTATCAAGTCTATCCTTACTATTTTATTTAAGAATAATTTTTGTGTGTCATCTCCCAACGTCGTTTTGGATTAAGAATGATTGTTTGGACAAAATGAAAATCTGAGTGATGTAACAGTCATGAACAAATGTGGGAATGCATGCTTTGATGTTCTTAAATGAGCTTCATAAAATATAAAAATGTGCTGGAGAAAGTCCTATTACTAGCTTAAGATTTCTTGTCTTAAAATATAAAGCTGACATGCCTGTCTCCTCTTCTTTATTTCGTATTTTTCAGTTCTGATAAAAAAAAACACAACATGATGTATTTGATATTGAAACTAATTATGAACAGCCCATACTGATTTGAACTATTCATAGTCCAAAGTGGGTCATGTTTTATGGTAAACTTACTCAAATGGGCCATAGAATTAATCTGACTGCTTCCAATGGGTTTCTTGTTTATAAAGTATTCAATCAATTTCATTGTTTGAACATGATTTTGTCAGAGCTCAAGCAATTTAGATTAAGTACCTAATGACCTAGTGGTATCAAAACTTTGCTTTATACCAGTAAAGTTTGCTTTATTCCAGTAAAATTTGCTTTATACCAGTAAAGTTTGCTTTATTCCAGTAAAATTTGCTTTATTCCAGAAAAAATTGCTTTATTCCAGTATAAAAATTGATTTTAGAAGGGAAACATATGGAAATACACTTTTTTATTTTGATGTTGTATTTTAATGCCAGTGTTTTGAGTTTGCAATAATCAAAATGCAAATGCTTCTACGTCACTTATTTTATGTTTGAATATAAAATAACATGTTTTCTTTAAAAGGCAAACAATTTGTGTAAACATTTCACTGTAAAACAGTTAACATAAGTAACAAGAAACCGTCGGAGACGGATGATGCTCTCCAAAGTTTTTTTTTGTCACAATATTGCACTATATATTCAGATAAAAGGAAACGTCTTGAGGGCACAGTAGTTGGGGGGACAAGATTTTTTTTTAGAAAATTTCAAAGGGTCATAACTCTGTGAAAAATCATCCGACCAGAACCTGCTGATAATATGCACATCTCCTCTTGGTAGTGAAGCTTCCCATAAAGTTTCATTGAATTCCGGTCATTAGTTGCTGAGAAATAGCCCGGACAAAAATTGTGCACGGAGGGACACACGGACAGACAAAGCGGCAACTATATGCTCCCCCCAAAATAAGTTTTAGGGGAGCATAATAAATTAAATTTCTTAATATTTAGCATCTTAAATTATTTATTATATTAAGCATCTTAAATTATTTGTTTTTAAGATAATACGTTTTTCACTTCCTACAAATAATACTGTTTTGTGGTCATAAGTTGTATTCAATCAAATATAGATTATTATGTATTACAATAGTTGTATTAAATAAGTATATATCTGTTGCATTCAATGTTATTCTTTTTCAGCATATGCAGCATGCAACATATGAGTCCCATGTTTCAATAATTGTTGCTAGTGGTCTAGACCAAGTATGAAAAGGGACGGTCTAGACCAAGTATGAAAAGGGACGGTCTAGACCAAGTATGAAAAGGGACAAACATTATATGTAGTATAGTTTACACAAACTGACTGGCATGCATTTACTTGATTAGCAGACTTATTGGTCCCAATAATATTTTTATGCCCCCAGTAGGTAGGCATATAGCAGTTGAAATGTCCGTCAGTCCGTCTGTCAGTCTGTCTGTCAGTCTGTGCGTCTGTCCGAAAACTTTAACACTGGCCATAACTTTTGCAATATTGAAGATAGCAACTTTATATTTGGCATGCAGTTTACAAGTTTATTATGCATTTGTATCTCATGAAGCTGCACATTTTGAGTGGTGAAAGGTCAAGGTCATCCTTCAAGGTCAAAAGTCATAAAATACAATCCAATGGAAGTAATAAGCTTTAAAAGGGAGATAATTTCTTAACCTGCCAAATGATATATTGAAGTTTTATTTCAAAGCGGCTCAATAGGGGGCATTGTGTTTTTGACAAACACATCTCTTGTTTACTTAAAACTTGGCTTAATTTGTAAATTTTTACTATTCAAACATTTGCATTAGACTTGTGTGTAGAAAAAAATCAGTGTAAGATGATATTTTTGTTTGTGCAATCATTGTATTATTTATTTTTGCACCTCCTGTGTGTATACAGGGTGTCTTTTACATGTATTTACCAGAACTGTGTCCCAAGCTCAAAGTTCAAAGTATCACATTCATGCCAGATATAAACTATATGCATAATTTAGTTACCTTTTAAATGTGCAAACAATAAAATGGTTTTGTTGAGATAATCAGTATTCATGAGACATCATTTGTTCATGTCCAAAGTTGTGTTGTGGGTTCATCATGATTTGTGAAAAATATAGTCACTTTGTCATAGTTAAACAATGATAATCAAGTCATGTCATGGGTAGGCTTACATAGACTATATGCTTCATGTTAACTTGTTATTAATTTTAAAATGGAACAGGCTTGGTTTATGCTTAGCGCTGGCTGTAGCATTTGCATTATTAAGTTACAATGGATGTGATTGACTTTATACAAATTAATAAAATTTGATAAAGAGCTTGCTGTGTATGTTTTTTATCAAATAAAAAAGGTAGAAAACACTAAACCCTTATTATCCTTGGTATGTATTAGTTTTGTTTTGTTACATTGCAGTGCAAATTTTTTCTGTTTGAATAATATGTTAACACACTTAATATATTATAATTGCACATGTATTGCCTCTTTTATGCCATCAAAGAGAGGTATATATAGCAATCTAATGGTATAAATAATAACAGATGGTTTACAGGGGAAGTGCTGAGTACAAGAGATCATTTCAGGATTTACAGACTTATTGCACTTAAGTTAATGTTCTTGTGTTAGCTTTACTCCCATAGGATTGAAAGTATTCAAATAAAACTGTGGACATTGATAGGGGAGTTAATATTAAGTTCAGAGTTCAAAAACCAAAACTCTGTCATTTTTTAGAGTTATTTCCCTTTTTTAGTTTTTTATTGTTTGTTTATTGTGTAGATCTAAGTCCTTCAAGTATAAGGTAAATCTTCACCATAAAGCTCTCTTCAAATTTAATATTGTTACTGTCGTCCATTTATTTGAAAAGCATGAATCATTTATTAGTATTTAAAAGAAACTGAGAATTACTCTATTAGTATAGAAGGGAATCATACAAAAGTTCAAATGATGACAAGGAACACTGAGTGGCAGTACAGATCCAAACTATTAATACTCGTTATTCATTTTTTGTTAACTTTCTGTTTTTATTAAATTTGTGAAACTTGATTGTTTTCCCCTAATGTTAATGTCAGACCAAACTTTTTGATCAACCAATACTTTGAAGACATTCATCACTTACAGTTTATACAGCACTTTTTCTACATTTTGTAGAAAGTGTTGTATTCACAAACATTAGTACTTCAGCAAAGTATTGCAACATATGCCATAAAAAAGAACTTAATGTTGGAAAAGATACAATTTTACAGTTGTGAAGATGTACTTGGACATTTTTTCTGGGATATAACCAGTTTTTTTTCTCCCTTATTATTTACTTTTGACTATCATAATCAAATTCAAAAATTGTTTGGCACTTCATATCACAAACATGTACTATATCTAAATTTAATTTTAAAGAGCATGTTTAAATTCAAAAGCATTGCAGACATTCCTTCATTTCCAATCTAGACTGTTTGCAAGACACATGTTGTTGAATCATTTGCTTACATTGGGACAAGTTCGTAAAAGATAAATAAAGGTTTAAATATATGTACATGCGAACATGCAAAAGGTCGGTAAGTTTTAAAGGCATGCTCCTGGAAGCATGTCACAATAGCTTGCTTTTAGCAAATTGTATGTTTCTGGTCATGATAAATTTTTGTTATATTTTAACTTGTAATGTTTAAATGTTTAGTTTAAATGTGGTAATTACATAAGGTAGTACTAACTTTGTATTACATGACCACAACTACTAAATTACACATCAATTTAATAAGTGTTAAAGTGTTAAATATTTGACAAAGTTGATACTTTTGCAACAAACAAATTAAAATCAGTATATTAAAGAATAATTGGTCTAGCCATAGATTCAAAAAATGTCTTCTTTAAAATTAAATTTTTAAAATAAATCTTTATTAAACCCCAAACTGTACAAATGCTCTTTAATACGCAAACAATTCATCTGAAATACTTTAATTGAAATAATAGTCAATTATTATGAAGGTCTTTACAATGAAGCATCAACACTTCCTTTCTAACTAATAGGTACTTCACACACTTCAATGTAAACAGTTCATTGTCTTATTCAAGTATAGCTTATCATTCTTTATGCTCATTTTCGTTGTTCCAGGATCTTTATTTTAAGATGTTGTTGACTGTATGAAAGTTCATGACTTGCTTTCAATTAGATATTTTTTGATTCCTATTATTATGCATGCCCACAGACAAAAATGTTAGAGATGAATGGATATCTGCAAACATTTGGTGGGGATGCTGACAGTACTGGGTGCAACAACACTTTTTTCTTTAAAAAAGATATTTTTCTTTATATATGTATATTCTATACTAGAACTTTTCCCATTTTTTAATAAATCAATCAAGGTATAAAATTGCATACTTAGAAATATGCTAAAATTGTGTAACAAATTCCTTCAAATATATGTTATCAAGGTTTTTCAAGAACTGAAAGGTTACATATTATTTTGGTTTTGCCATAAAAGACCAATATCATTATAATAATCCTTATTACCCTTATAACAAAGTATATGAAAACATCAGACCAAAGGTAAGGTGAGTGCATGAGCATACACTTCCCTTTACTTGCTTGAATAAAATGAACTTTGCTATATCATGGTGTTAAAACCAAATGAAGGTACTACTATTGTTTCCATTTCATGCATGATTGATTACACACACAGTACCATTTTCTACCAAAGTTGGTTGTGTGCTGGATTACAAATCCAAGAACCCATCCCTTAGATCTGTCTATGACTATTTCCCCCACCCCTACCTCTGAATCAAGTAGGACAGTTGTCAGTTACTGTCAAAAGTATGAGCAATTAGTACTGGTTAACCAGCTGACACAGGAAAGTCAGTTGAAGGTTGATGTTAGTTGTCCTGGTAAACTTGAGATGATTAGCATATATGTAAACATAAGTAAGGCTTTGGGTCAGCTCCTGGTCATAAATTGATTCTCGATAACTGAGTATATTGGCTTTACTAAACAAAAAAAAGACTGAATTGTGTCCTGTTGCATCTCACTTTGTTTTTAACATCCTTGATGTTCAACTCAAAAGTGTGACCGTATAACAGGCAATTTGCTGTATTTAAGGCTTTTGTATTTGACATCGTCCAAGTGGATTGCAGTGGCACACAATCCTTTCCATATTTTTGTCTTTTTCGGGTTAGCTGTTTCACTCAGATTTTCACATTTAATGACATTATCATTACGACAGCAGGCCCGAATGAATAAATTCGAATATTTCATTGGCTGATTCGAGACAAATGCCTCAGAACTTTGGCCACATCACTTCGTCAGTATACATCTTAAAGGATGTAACACTGTCCAGTGTAATCATTTTCGCACTAACTCTGCATATTCATAAGACACACAGGCACACATTTTAGCCCAGTAAAAATTACGCGTAAAAGTTTTCTAAACAAATTGCATGACCAGTACTCGGTCACTTAATCTTTAGGGGAACACAGTTTGGACCATCGATAACGCTGATAACACAGTATTGCTTTCAAGATGAGAAAACTAATACTACCGAAATAGTAAAGTGCCATGATTAGAGGGAAATGTTTTCATTATCGTTCTCGATCAGCCCGTATGGAAATCGTTCATGAAAACCTAAAAAGGCTACCGAAATGTGTCAGTTTGCTATAAAGAAAAGAGTTTGACTTGCATTTTCCATTAAAAATTATTTTGCTAAGATGCTCAATACGCAAGAAGCAATGAGATTTTTAATGATCCACGTCATGCGAAAATGGATCTGATGCCATTTCTGATCAGGAGATACCTATTGAGACGAAGAAACCGTGCGTGTCTTTTATAGCGGCCAGCGTTGCTCCTTACAAGACTGGCATCAGCGACGCCGGCCGAAACATGATACTAGTACGATTTCCGCATGACGCGACCCAAAAGTGTGATTTGAATGTGTCGAAAGAAAACTGCGTGTATATTAAATATTAAAATATAATATATTTTGATTGTGGATACATTAATATATATATCACAGTCACTTTCATCAGCCGGCAAAATTCACCATCATTATCAACACCAGTAATGAACGTGAAAGCACCCCACCACAACCGTGTTCATTATCATCATCAGGACCATCGTCCTCGCCATCAAGATTGGATTGTCATAATAATCGTAACCGTCATCATAACATTATCATGTTATCACAAGTGTCACAATATATAAACACAGTATATAAACATCCTTATGAAAGTATTAATCACACGTTTAAAGGGGCCTTTTCACAGATTTTGGCATTTTTTAACTTATTCATTAAATGCTTTATATTGATAAATGTAAACAATGGATCGTAAAAGCTCCAGTAAAAAATCAAGAATAAAATTTAAAAAAGGAAAAGAACATTGCCCGGAGCAGGTTTCGAACCAGTGACCCCTGGAGTCCTGCCAGAGTCCTGAAGTAAAAACGCTTTAGCCTACTGAGCTATTCCGCCGAGTACACATACTTGACGTATTTTATACCGTATATAAGCAATCTTCGTAGTTTCACAAAATTTAACGACAAAAACAGAACTCTCCAAATTATTCAATCGTTTCGCGTTGCAACGCTTTATAATTTTTAGGTTTTAAAATCGTCAAAAGATGCATATAATGGCTATATTAGACCATGGTAAATGTTCAGTATTACTGTTTCCTCACAAATATCATAACTAAAACGAAAATTTGCGAATCTGAAACAAATTTTTTCAATTTTGTCAATTTACCAAAGCGTGAAAAGATCCCTTTAAAAGCAATCTTTTTGCAGAACAGCACTTACGGGCGGGAGATACCGATGGCGTCACGCCAAGATCCTCAGCGAGATTGCAGCCAGCCTTGATGATGCACGAAAGAAGAAGCCACCCATGCAGACAATGCCAATTTCGTAAGCGAGGGAGGATCAACAGCAAACAACAACAGGTCTACAGATTCAGGTACCTTAGCTTCAGCGAGAGACTTTGAACTTATGGTAGATCTGAAGCTGAAGCTGAGATTCCCACTAGACGTCGCCACAACCACTCATTGTTCTGACGTGTTGTTGCTGTCAAGAGGAACGAAGAAGCTAGTGCTTCTGGAACTGACACGAAAAAAAAATGAGACTAAATACCAGCCGCTATTTGATGAGTGCCAACAATTAACAAGGATGGAAGACCTGTCTGGAAGTACATGTACTTGACTTGGCTGGAATGGCAAGGAGACGGCGCGGTAGCACATGTCTTCACGCACGCAAAATGAGCCTCAAAATGTATATGGCAGATGAGAGAACACCAGTTGACAGCTAATCAGACTCTGGTCGAGATTTGATCACCCTCGGCCGGAGCACCTCTGGAAGATGTCGTGCACAGCGCCGAAACATCTCATAAAGGAGGACTCTGCCTGAAGAGGAGACTTATGCATGGACCCCATCAATTGTTTATAGGTACTCGGTTACCTCGAATAAGATTGTTTATTTCCATATCAAAGCGAATGGAATATGTCCGATGATTGAAATATTAATATTATGGTGGCGACAAAAAGCCGCTGAATATACTAATGTCAATTATGACGGCGAATATATTAAATGATTATGGTGAATTGATGATTAAATTAATAATGATGATGGGGATTTTCATGATGATGATGTCTTATTATGACAAAGACGATAATGGTGACATCGACTATGATGATGATGCTCTCGAAATGAGGTAGCACCATGCACAACCCAAGTGCGTTTTGTTTCACACCATATATATGTATTCTTCAAAGCACGCTCTTTGGTTTTGAAGATGGAACTTGAGTTTACATCAAAAAGCGGTACTACGTACACACGAGCGAACAACTTTAGTGCCTCCAGCGCTTTGATTATTATAGCGGCCATTGATCTGGTCAGCGTATTTTTATCAAGCAATACATGTCAATCACATTCAGTTTATCAGGAATTTACCTGACGGCTGTGATATGACTTAAATATTGTAAAAAAAACTGCAAAAATCTATAAAGCAAACAACGCAACTGGCTTGTATTTCATCTGTGTTGCATAAGCTGTCCATTATATAACGAATGATTGCAAGATATCCACATCAAGCTAGCTCTGTACTTCGAGTTTTCAACTTTTGTTGGTTGAATAGAACACTTTATAATTATTTTATAAATCAAGGACACATAGTCAACACAAGCATCGTAAAAAGAAGTGTAGATTACGATTGTGTTTGTGGGCTGGTCTAACA
This sequence comes from Dreissena polymorpha, assembly GCF_020536995.1. Taxonomy (NCBI): domain Eukaryota; kingdom Metazoa; phylum Mollusca; class Bivalvia; order Myida; family Dreissenidae; genus Dreissena; species Dreissena polymorpha. The sequence continues at coordinate 145,672,191 of NC_068357.1, forward strand.
CTGCTAACAATCACAACATTTGAATGACAATCACAACATTTGGATGACGTTCTATTAGGTTTATACACCGTGTTCAGCTCTGTGTTTATATAATGTAACTAAAAGTTTAGTGATGACAGCGTCTGATGTAATTAAGCGTTAAATTGGTCAGACAGTGTTTTCAGTAGTAAACAATATATTAAAGTGTGTTCAAAATGTGTTCGATATATAAATTCTGTCGATGAAATCAACAGGTGTGAATTTCCTATTTGTATAAATGGATAGATGCGTACAGATGGACAACTTTGTCTTTTGAGTTCGTAGTTAAATTTGCTTGTTTATATAATTATATGGACATAATATGTGATTATATGTCGGACACGATTTGTATATAACACAATGACAAAAACAAAAAGTTGATTATAATAAGTATTTATTCTGTGTGCTATTTAATGAACAGTGAATTTTCATAAAAAAGATCTAGATTGTATATCAAGAACACCTTTATTTTATCAAGTCTATATCATGATATCATTTAATCATTGTATATCTGATTATTTTACAGATAAAACCTCATTTATTTTTAAGATAAAATGAATTTTAAGCCCATGTTGTAATTATGGGTGTGTTATGTTTTCGTGCAATAAAATTTTTCATGCTATCTAATCTGCATTTTGCATGATAAATGTGCATGTAAAACAAACAAGAACTTGAGTTCAGACATCAAGTGTGACAGACACACACACACACACAGGAGTAAATCAAATGTCTCTCAAACCACTCAAGTGGTGGGAGACATAATCTTTATGACCAGAATTTTTTAACAGTTTTTTTTAACAATCTATATATCAGTTTAAACTGCAAATAAAGTATTTCTTAAAAAAACACATTTTATAGCAAGATTGATGTCTTATTAAAACTTCATTAAAATACTTTTTTTAAATTAATTTTAATTAACATATTTTGATTTAGCAACTGAGCCAAGTGCTTGAGATATAGCAGGGCCCTCAATACATTTTATTGGAAGCGGGTAGCTTCCCTTATGAGGGGTAATTTTCGCAGTGTTTCGCTTTTGGGGGGATTTTTTTAACTTATCGGGGTACTCTCTCATTATTACATTTGTACATGTTTGCACTATATTCATTTCTTTTTTCATAATTTAGTATGTTTGACAAGATTAAATTGAAATAGAATTGAGTAATAATACTCAAGAGACACATGTTATTAAAAAAAAAAAAAATTTTTAATTTAATTTCAGGCGAAATTTTTCCCCCCAAAAGGGGAAAAAAGAATACTTTTGAGGTGGGGGACTGTAACCAAAATTTGGCCGCAGATTTGATAGATAGAGGGCCTTGTATAGCAACAATTTATTAGATTTAATTTGTATGCATGATATTAGACACAGGTGACTTATTCAAATTAACGTTTAATAAGACTGACGAAATTGATTGTCTCAAATAATTAGTTAGACAGCCTGGAATAACATATTGTATGCTCCATAGCCTGTTTTTAGCAACCATCCAAATGCTATAAATCATGTAAAAAATAGATGTTAAGCAAAACAACCTTGAAATAAGCTGTTATCTTACTTGGTATGGAACACTTAAAGGGATCTTTTCACGGTTTGGTAAATTGACAAAATTGGAAAGTTGTTTCAGATTCGCATATTTTCGGTTTATTTATGATATTTGTGAGGAAACAGTATTACTGAACATTTGCCATGGTCTAATATAGCCATTATATGCATCTTTTGAGGATTTAAAAACCTAAAAATTATAAAGCGTTGCAACGCGGAACGATAGAATAATTTGGAGAGTTCTGTTGTTGTCGTTTAAATTTGTGAAACTACAAAGATTGCTTATATAACGTATAAAATACACATCTTATGAATGCTTGGCAGGATAGCTCAGTTGGCTTATGCGTTTTTTACTTCAGGATTCCGGGGGTCACTGGTTCGAGCCCTGCTGCGGGCTTCTTTTTTTTCCTTTTTTAAATTTCATTTTTTATTTTTTACTGGAGCTTTTAAAATTTAATGTTTACATTTATCAATATAAAGCATTTAATGACAAACTTCAAAACATGCCAAAATCTGTGAAAAGGCCCCTTTAAGAGTGTATTATTATGTATTAGTTTTTCAGCAAGAGCTCTGCTCATGCCTATTTTTAATTTACTAACCCTGTAAGGCACAAGACAGGGTCAGTTAATAAGAAGAATTAAAAAAATATTTTTGTTATGAGCAGTGTCACGCCAAAAAATGTCACACTCATGCACAGTCTCAGAACACAAAACCTTGTGTGACTTAATAACAGAAAGTAAATGTGCCATTGGGCACAGTGGTCTGGAGCTTATCTTGCCCCATATGGCATTACATCCATTTTTGCATGACGCATCTCTACTCATATTCAATTAAACATTTGAAGTTAATCTCGAGAAAGAACTAGGCAAACACTGGACGTGACGGAACAACTGTCACATATATGCTCATAATCAGTAATCACTATTTAATATGGTAGTTATAAATCTGTTAAATCTGGAAAATGTTCAATGAAGAAAACAAAAAGTAAATATGTTTGTATATTATTTTCACTTTAAATCATCTCCAGATTTTGTTACAAATTATCAGTAACTATCATAACACATTTGTTTAATGTACATTTTCAGTTACTCGCACCATAAACCAGAACCATGAAGTGCCTAGCAGACGTGAGACTGCCCGTTTACATCCTAGTCATACTGTTTGGTATGGGTTCATGGATAGCCGTTAATGGATTGTGGGTAGAACTTCCATTGCTGGTGGATGGCGCTCCTGAAGGCTGGAACCTTCCCTCGTACATCATAATTATTATCCAAGCGGCAAATATTGGTCCTCTTCTATACACTTTAATAAATAAACTGGCTCCCAACAAGTTTCATGAAAAGCACGGGGCTTATATTGTGGTGATTTGTGGAGCGGCAGGCTGTTTGATGTTGGTTTTCCTATGGAAAAAAAACAGTTATATAGGAGGTGTGCAATACAGCACAGGGATGTTATGTTCTGTGCTCTTGTTATCCATGGCTGACTGCACCTCATCTGTTGTGTTTCTCCCATACATGTCCTTGTACAAGCGCGAGTACATCACGGCTTTATACATTGGTGAAGGACTCAGTGGGCTGCTTCCAAGCTTGGTCGCACTTGGACAGAGCGTCGGCAAGACTGTGTGCGTAAATGAAACTGTCAACCAAACCACTAATGAAACACAATTGCAGCCAAGATATTTACCGCCTCATTTTCCTGTTGAAGATTTCTTTTACTTCTTACTTGCCATGATGGTGATTTGTGGACTTGCCTTTACACTACTGCACTACTTGCCCTATTGCAAACAAGAACACGCATCCCCTGATGTAAGCATCTCCGCACACGTGAAATTCATCAATGCTGACAGCGTGTCCCTAGAACTGGATCGAAAAGCAGATCCTGAATGTGACATTTCCGTTGGTAAAGATGTGGTAAATGTGTCAACTAAATCTTTTCTTATTATGCTGTTCGAAGTTGGGATCATTAATGCCCTCACCAATGGGGTTCTATCATCTGTCTCCTCCTATGCCACGCTACCCTATGGCAATCAAGCATTCCATCTTGCCAACACACTGTCAATGATAGCAAACCCTCTTGCATGTGGTGTAGCTTTTTTCCTGCCCGTGATGTCCCAGCGGATCATCACCATGACAACACTGGGTGGTGTTTCTGTCGCCACCTACATTCTGGTGATTGCTAGCTACAGTCCTCAGCCTCCACTGTATGACCACACAGCAGGAGCAGCTCTTATTGTAAGTGTACTAAGTGATATGTGATGATATGTGATGTAAGTTTACAAGTCCTTAAAAAATTAATTTAATCATGAAACAATTAATTAGTCCTTTAAAGGGGCCTTTTCACAGATTTTGGCATTTACTAGAGCTTTTTAGATCCAATGTTTACATTTATCAATATAATGCATTTAATGACAAGCTTCAAAACATGTCAAAATCTGTTAAAAGGCCCATTAAAATACGACTACAAGGCTAATCCCATGAAATGCATTCATTTACAAATTTGCATCAGGAAAATATTCTTGTTAAAACCAGCAAATATACCACCATTAAATCTAGAGCTTCTTCTTTGTGAAGAATACCCCCACATGTCGCATTGACACAGAATATTGTGCATGTTGTCTTCACACAAAAAAGCTGACACCATGCTAAATGTTTAAAACGCACTTATTGACCCCATGACCTAGTTTTTGACCCGGCATGGCCCATGTTGAAACATGACCCACACATCATCAAGATACAACTTCTGACCAAGTGTGGTGAAGATCAGAAGAAAACTACTTGAATTAGAGAGCGGACACCATGCTCAATGTTTAAAATGCACTAAGTGACCCTGTGACCTACTTTTTGGCCCAGCATGACCCATGTTCGAACTTGTCCTAGAATCATCTAGATACAACATCTGACCAAGTGTGGTTAAGATTGGATGAAAACAACTTGAATTAGACAGCGGACACTTATTAAATACGGACTGACCGACAGACAGACAGACCGACAGACAAGTTCACTTCTCTATATACCCCCCCCTAAACTTTGTTTGTGGGGGTATAACTAACAGTCTATTGCAGGTGATCGCTACAGTGTTAGTGAGTGGCCTAATGTCGTTTTCCAAGGTCAGCATAGCGTCGGTGCTTCGCTCCAGAGGTCGTCGCGCACTGCTGTGGTGTGGCATTGTGACCCAGATTGGATCAGCACTTGGAGCCATACTCATGTTCATTATTGTCAATGTTCTTAAGTTGTTTCATTCCAAATACCCATGTACTTAGTCAGTTTTATCTGTTTCTATCCAAAAAAAACTATACTCAATAAACGTCCTTGTTTCTAGCTGCATTTTTGTATCCATTTATTTATAGAACATTCATGTACTGGTATCCACAATTTGAATGTGTACAGGTTATTTAAATACAATTTTGTTTCTTTTGCTATAGTTTTATTCATCCCAATGCATAATAAAGCGTTAAAAATTGCTGAGCAACAAGAGTTTGTTAATATATAATATTGGCATAAAGTGTCACTTGCAGTGATGCCAACACGTGTCGTCGTGTGACAGTAAGTTCATTAACAAATATATTGAATAAACAATGTGCAAATGTTATCCCAACACTTTTTTGAGACTTTAACTAAGAACATCAACCATATGAAGCAATAATACATAACAGTATGAGGCACACTCAGGAAAAACAGGGCATATTGCATGTGCATAAAAGAGTCGCGTTCTCAGCTCAGAAATCATTAGAACAAATGTTCTGACCAAGTTTCAGGAAGAATGGACTACCTTTTGACCTCAAGTGACCCAGTTTTAAGTTAGCCAAGATAAAATTGGGACAAATGTATTAACCTAGATTGGACGATAAATGTGGCAGCTAGAGTTCATATAGTAAATGTTGACAACAAACAATGGACAAAATGTGATCACAAACGCTAACCATGATCATGTTGTAGGCCATAAAAAATCCAACAAGGGACAAAATTAACACAAAACCAGGTTTTCAAAAAAAAAATAAGTCTGATAAAGGGAGACAACTATATGTGCAAAATGTGCATTGCTACTGATTGTTCATCACAGTTACCCCCCTTGTTTCAAAATTAATATATTTTTAGTCGTGGCGACCTTGACCTTGGAGATATCTACATAATTTTTTCGCGCGACACACCGCCCAATAATGGTGAACAAATGTGCCAAATGATTTTAAAATCTGACAATGAATGACATAGTTATGGCCAGGACAAGCTCATTTATGGCCATTTTTGACCTTCGAACTCAAAGTGTGACCTTGAAGATATCGACGTAATTCTTTTGCGCGACACACCATTTAATGATGGTGAACAAATGTGCCAAATTATTTTAAAATCTGACAACGACGTAGTTATGGCCCAGACAAGCTTGTTCCGCCCGCCCGCCAGCCAGCCCGCCCGCATTCACCAATCTAATAACCAGTTTTTTCCTTCGGAAAACCTGGTTAAAAATGGGCAGAGCGTCATTCCTGATAATCCTTTGTGGACAGAACAGCACACGATTATCTTTGACAATACTTTACACACATGCACTACCCTGGGTGTTTCAGAGAATGGCTAAATTGTTCTTCAGCTACACACACAAACTCTTGATGACTTTTCGATGCTGACTCTGAGGATTGAATGCAAAAATGCGATTACCAGCAGTACACATACGACTTGAGGAGAATCCCGAAATTGGCACATTTCTGAAAGAGATAATCAACACTAATAGGTTTGTAATCTAACATTTCAAACAAAAGTTGTCCTGCTTTTTGATTTCTAGGACCTTTCTGAAAGTGTTCTAATGGTGCGCCACAATAGCAATCTGTCATATGTTAGTGGGCCACTGCGTATTTATAGTGCTGAACAATTGTCGTCTTTTAGCAAACAAAAGACATATATTCAACTATTTTGTATGATACTTAAATTTACATATACAAATATTTTCGTTTTAAAAGGAAGAATAGCTTCCAGTCGTTTAACATTGTACTTGCTTTCCTTTTTTGAACTTTGCTACAAAGATATATTGCCCTTAACAATTGTTCACTGAAGAACAAGGAAGTTATATTACAGCTTACTCTGTCTATTGATGATATCTCTCAGCTTGGTACATCTTTAATTTGTTCGGAGTTCCCAGCATTGGTATTGTCTGCTTGATTACTGTTTTGGGCACTAACTTTGTTTAGAGTAAACCCCTTTTCTTTGTCATATTTGAACACGTACTTTGTAGGTGCATCTGTATAACCCATCATGCTCATAACTTGTTGACCTGAATGTACAAAAAAGGTTATGATCACTGGTCGGCTGAATGTAATAACTAGTTTAACTAACATTTTGTAAAGTTTTTTGGAGTACATGTTACCCAAACATTTAGAGCACTAACGTCATTATGTGCATTCAAAATAGTTCAGTCTTTAGCTTATGGTAACTGCTCATATCAAAATTATTAATTGTTTGAAATAGCTCTCAAAACAGAGCTTGGAAACAAAAATCAAATGTAGTATATAAACTATTAAAAGCGATAGTATATAAACTAATAAAAGCCTTAAAATACTTAACATGTTTATTATTTTAATAGAGTTTTTTAATTTGCTTGTCCTAAAAAAAAAAAATTGGCAATTACATTACTTTTACAATGGCTTTTGGTTAAATCGCATAATGGTGTAAAAATAATCTTCAAATATAAAAGGTATTTTGGTTTTGATTGCACTGAAAGGGACTCTATAGCAAACGGACCTTGACAATTTTTTCCAAAATGTAAGGATGAATTGTCTCACAGTTGTGTCTCACTTTTGAGGGAAAGGGTGCTTCATGTGAGAAATTTAAGAAAAACAAGAATATCAGTGAAACTGATGGATGCTCCCCAATGATGCGCTTTGTCAATCTTTGTGTTAATAACCACCTCAACAAGAAACCGTGGAGAGGGGTGATGCTCCCCAAAGTTTTTTTTGTCACAATATTGCACTATATATTCAGATAAAAGGAAACATCTTGAGGGCACAGTAGTTGGGGGGACAAGAATTTTTTTATATAAAATTTTAAAGGGCCATAACTCAGTGAAAAATCATCCAACCAGAACCTGCTGATAATATGCACATCTCCTCTTGGTAGTGAAGCTTCCCATAAAGTTTCATTGAATTCCGGTCATAAGTTGCTGAGAAATAGCCCAGACAAAAATTGTGCACGGACAGACACACGGACAGACAGACGAAGCGGCGACTATATGCTTCCCCCAAAATAAATTTTGGGGGAGCATAAAAAAATCAAATATTAGCCTCGGTGACCTTCACCTTGACCCCTGTGACCTTAAACCTCATCAAAAGGTAGAGGTCTATGCAAGGTTCCTACATGCAAAATATGAAAGAGATCGGTAAAGTATTGAAGGCGCTATGAGAAACTGTAAAAAAAAGTGTGACGGAAATCTATTATTAGCCTCGGTGACCTTGACTTTTAACCCAGTGACCTCAAACCTCATCAAAGGTAGAGGTCCATGCAAGGTACCTACCTGCCAAATATGAAAGAGATCGGTAAAGTATTGAAAGCGCTATGAGAAACTGTAACAAAAGTGTGACAGAAAATCTATTATTAGCCTCGGTGACCTTGACCCCAGTGACCTCAAACGTCATCAAAAGGTAGAGGTCCATGCAAGGTACTTACATGCCAAATATGAAAGAGATCGGTAAAGTATTGAAGGCGCTATGAGAAACTGTAACAAGAGGGCCCAAAGTCGCTCACCTGAGATAACAAGATATTATTGGGACAAATCTTCTGACAAAGTTTCATGAAGATCTGAAAGAAAATGTGGCCTCTAGAGTGTTAACAAGGTTTTACTATAGCCATATAAGGATAAATGCCCCACCCCTTGGAAGCCATGTTTTTCAAGCAACATAATTATTTTCGAACTCATCCAAGATATCATTGAGACCAATCTTCTGGCCAAATTTCATGAAGATTCAGGCTTTTTCCGCTCCATTTTGGGAATACGCCACACTGGAATTTTTGGAATTTCGCGTCGTGAAAACCCCCATTTTGGGAAAAAAATTATTCGCAAAATTGGCTCATTTGGGAAAAATTATTGCATGTAAATAGTGTTTCTTATATTTTCAAGAAGCCGTTAACTGGTAAATAACGACAATTTGATAACTTATTATAAAAATTTTACAAAGTATTATGAACATGTGAGATAAGTGCAGGTTTTTTAATCTGAATTCGGGGAAAAGGCCTGGCCTTTTTGAGGTGAAAAAAATCGTGCGAAGCGCCGGATTTTGACGAAAATAAGGAAAGTCTTAAATAATCATTAACATATTTTACAGTTTTTTAAACAAATTCAAGGCAACAGATAATTTAATTATGCAACACTTTCTATTTTCTACACTGGATCAGGTTAACTTATATATTTTAATTGGAATTGGGAAAAAAAAAATTCAATTGGGAAAAAAACAACCAGATTTGCATTGGGAATGGGGCCGAATTTCGGACCCGTGGCATAGGGCGGAAAAAGCCTGAGATTGGACAATAAATGTGGCCTCTAGAGTGTTAAAAGGCCTAAGCCATAAAAGCAAATAACGAAAAATGCCCCGCACCTGTTGGCCGTGTTTTTAAAGCAACCAAAACCATTTTCGAACTCATCTAAGATATCATTGGGGCAAATCTTCTGGCCAAGTTTATTGATGATCGGAAAATAAATGTGACCTCTAGAGTATAACAAGGTTTTACTATAGCCATATAAGGAAAAATGCCCCGCCCCCGTGGTGGTCATGTTTTTCAACCAACCGGCATCATTTTTGAACTCGTCCAAGATATAATTGGGATGAATCTTCTGACCGAGTTTCATGAAGATCGGACTATAAATGTGGCCTCTAGAGTGTTAACAAGATTTAACTATAGCCATACAAGGAAAAATGCCCCAACCCTTGGCAGCCATGTTTTTGCAAGCAAACGTAACCATTTTCGAACTCATCCAAGATATCAATAAGACAAATCATCTGACCAAATTTCATGAAGATTGGACCAAAAATGTGACTTCTAGAGTGTTCACATGTTTTCACTATATACATATAGAGAAAACTGCCCCGCCCCCTGGCGGCCATGTTTTTTCACCGATCTGGACCATTTTCGAAATTGTCCGAGATATCAATGAAACCAATGTTTTGACCAAGTTTCATGATGATTGGGCAAAAATTGTGAGTTCTAGAGTGTTCACAAGGTTTCTCTATAGCCATATATGGAATACTGCCCCGCCCCCTGGTGGCCATGTTTTTCAACGGACCGGAACCATTTTTTAACTCAACCAACATATCATTTAGACAAACATTTTGACAAAGTTGCATGAAGATTGGGCATCAAATGTGACTTCTACAGTGTTCACAAGGTTTTTCTTTTTTTTACCTTAGGTGACCTAGTTTTTGACCCAGCATGACCCAGTTTCGAACTCAGTTGAGGTATCAATGGGACAAATGTTCTGACCAAGTTTCATGTTCTGACCAAGTTTCATGAAGATTGGACAATAAATGTGGCCTCTGGAGTGTTCACAAGGCAAATGTTGACAGCGCTACAAGCACACCGCACGACGGACAAAAGGCAATCACAAAAAAAGTTTGACAGAAAATCTATTATAAGCCTCGGTGACCTTGACCCCAGTGATCTTAAACGTCATCAAAAGGTAGAGGTCCATGCAAGGTACCTACATGCCAAATATGAAAGAGATCTGTAAAGTATTGAAGGCGCTATGAGAACTGTAACAAATGTGTGGCCGAAAATCTATTATTATTAGCCTTGGTGACCTTGACCTTGAACCCAGTGACCTCAAACCTCATCAAAAGGTAGAGGTCTTTGCTAGGTACCAACATGCCAAATATGTAAGAGATCGGTAAAATAGTGAAGGGGCTATGAGAAACTGTAACAAAAGTGTGACGTACGGAAGTATGGAAGGACAAACTGGCAACTATACATGTGTGCTCCGCCAAAATTTTATTTTGGGGAGCATAAAAAACAAATGATGGTTTTGTTGATATCATTTTGATCTGCTTATATTCAATTCTGTTAGAAATATTAATCATATAGTGTAATACAAATGCTAAATAACATAAGGCTCAAACTTGTTTGAAGAAAACAGCTGGGAACATAAACAAAATGCAAGTGTCAACATTTATTCAATTTTTCCAAATAAAGTTAGAAAACATTTAACTTTTATTATGTATAATCTGCCAGAGTGATGGCCCCAAATAAGCCCTTAAGAAATCACTGTCTAATGTTGTGTCAGTGGGACACACATCCATAAAGCAGGAATGTACCTGCCGAGATCTGGATGTCTAGAATTGATTGGTGCTTGAAAAGTACTTGTAGTAATAAAGATTTGACTGCTTTATCATTATCATCATATACTGTGCTCCTTCTAGAATTGGCACCGGTGGCTTTTAGCAGTGCCAAATTTGCAATGTAGAGACCCATAGGCAGTGAAGCTTTTGGGGCCCTGGCTCCTTAATGGCCAGGTGCCTACTAGAACACCAGGTATACGGACCATACGGCCCAGACTATACAGCCCATATTAGCGAACCATACGGCCCAGGTCGGCGGACCATATGGCCCAGATTATCGGACCATACGGCCCACATGTTTCTTTACGTCATGTACATTATTCTAAAACACGAATATACTACAATACTGTGCTACCATTGTACCATGAATGTGTTAAAAATAAATAAAACGGGAAATGAAACATTTGTGTCATATTTTTGCAATAGTTATAATTACTCTCAGATTTTAAATTCATTTTAATGTTGTCATCAACTATTCATTTAAGCAGTACGCATCACGCAAACATGCACTTTAATGGACAGAATATATTTTAATAAAGTTGTAAATTAATACTTATTAAATTTTAAACATGCCGCGTGGTGAAACCGGTAATAAAAATTTAAAACATAATTATTAAATTTAATACATGCCGCGTGATGAAAACGGTTATAAAAATTTAAAACATAATTATTAAATTTAATACATGCCGCATGGTGAAAAAGGTAATAAAAAATTATAACATAATTATTTAATTAAATACATGCCGCGTGGTGAAAACGGTAACAAAAATGTATAACATAATTATTAAATGCACATGTGTATATTAACAAATATATGCAAACAATACATGCTGTATCAATGCATGTTTAGACAACACATTTTTATTCCTATTTAATGAAGTTGAGCAGTCATAGTATATATTATAATTGCAATAGGGGTATGACACTCGAATAAGTGACTCGTACGTATGTATATTGGATACGCCTTATTTATGGCACCTACTGATTGATCTTATCTATTACAGTAATTGATAATATACTCTAATTGATTAACACGTCTGTAAGTGCCAATTAAAGGTAAAGTGTGATAATCGTTATAATTGTAGACAACAATGGCTTATGTTTGCACATCTGGTGCGCTTTTTATAACATAAATATTGATTGATGGTGATAATTACACTAATGCTAATAGAGTGAGCACGTCTTTACTTACTAATTAAAGGTAAAGTGTGACAATCGTTATTATTGAAGACAATATAAATATCAAGTATGGACATGGTCTTAATATATTCGAAAAAAATGCCTGTGCCTCCATGTTTATTTTGCTTAAGGAGAATTTACTCCAACTCAAGAGCGGTCACTTATGACAAGTGCCAATGGTGGCATCATATCCGATGTGGAAACACCGGGATATCGGAGTAGGTATTATGATTGGTCTCAGTACAGCGTATGAAAGTAGGGATCGAGTTTATGAGTTGCTACGGAAGTGCTTCGCGCTCCCTCTTCTGCCACCAGCTGACATCTGTCCCACGTTAGGTAAACTCAAGGAGAAAGGCCAAAGTGAACAACTAGCCCCCTTCGACTATGTTGAAAACAGGTGGCTGACGAACAACGTATGGGCGGTTGAAAACTGGTCAGTGTACGGAAGATCAGTGAGGACCAACAACGACGTAGAAGGCTGGCACAACCGCCTTAACCGCAGGGCGAAGAACGGAAATGTCTCATTCTACCTGCTAATCACCCTGCTGTTTGACGAAGCTAAAGAGGTGCCTATGCAGTGCAAGCTCATCAAGGAAAAGAAATTACAGCGTCATCAGAGTAGGCAAACGCGTGCCACCCAAGGGCGTTTGTGCGTGGCTTGGGACCGCTACGGGAAAAAAGAGATTAGTACAAGTGAGCTTCTGACTGAGTGCTGTAGACTGTATGGACCTGTGTAAATGTGTACGTGTGTTTGTTTGTTTGCTAGTGTGAACGATTGAGTGAAAATGTATATATCTGTTTGTATATTGGTTGTATATAATAAATATTTGTTCTTATACATTGTGTGTGATCAAACTTTGTTCTCGTACATTCGTTTGCTTACATCTCACAAAACTGCTATAAATGTTGTTTTTTTTATTTGTTGTACATATATATGTAATTGTTTAGAAGTGTTCTATATATATGTGCCTGAAATTGATGTGTATTTTGGATGTCGATATTATAACAAACAATAAAGGAATTTACAAAGGTATCCATATTTGTGTCCTTACACGATGAAATAATATAAAACATGCTTGAATGAACATGAAATACTACAATTTCAATATTTTCTTAAACTTATTCATACAATATTGAAGGAACACGAAAAAATTATTAATTAAGACATGGTCGGTATGCTTAGCAAATCTGGGTCGTATGGTCCGCAAATCTGGGCCGTATAGTCCGCAAAACTGGGCCATATAGTCCGATAATCCTTACACGATGAAATAATATAAAACATGCTTGAATGAACATGAACTACTTCAATTTTAATATTTTCTTAAATTTATTCATACAATATTGAAGGAACACGAAATAATTATTAATTAAGACATGGTCCGTATGCTTCGCAAATCTGGGCCGTATGGTCCGCAAATCTGGGCACTATAATCCGATAATCTGGGCCATACGGTCTGAGAATCTGGGCCGTATGGTCCATGGTCCGTATGGTCCCTAATCCGAACACCAGTGCTCAGTGGATTTCATTGGTTTGAATTTACATAAAAGTGTCAAAAGGGCATTCTTTTGTGTCTCCGGTTGTATTATTCTTAAGAATATCATCAATACAGCATGTGTAAAATACCCGGTACATATTTAAATATACATACAGTTTTATTTACGACATTGTGTCTATTAATACAACTAATTTCACTGTAAAAAAAATCATAACATTAAAATTTAATTTGCTGTTTAATTATTTGATCTAATACAAAAAGACGTGATTGGGGTCCACATAGGCATGGTTGGATCTTTGAGGGGTGTTTCGCCTTGCTGTATATGTTCAGCTGGTGTATTGCTAGAGCCTATGAATAGGATCTTGCTTTTCACTTGTCTCACCTGATGATTTATTATCAAATTCTGGATCTTTTTCTCTCGTATTTCTTTGCATGAACTTGTAGATCAAATAGCCTATGCCGTTCCATGCAATAAAAAACTTAAGGAATTGTCCATATACTCTGTATTTTGACCTAAAACTCGTAGGATCGGAAAATCTGTACCTTCTGAACAATTTCAATGTTAGTTTCATTTTGTTTACAACCTTGACGTTCAAGATATGAAACGAATTCTTCCATTGGTCAATCGTTGCTAAAACGACCAATCATATCAAACGGAACAAACTATTTCGATCTCAATCACTAAAACACAAGACTGTGCGTCTGAGTGAAACGCCGGGAAGATGACTACTTTCCTAAAATTATCACCAAATTCGCAACTAGAAGAGGATAAACTGCATCTTGTACCTGCAGACATTCAGTACAATGGGCAAGCTAATGTAAACTCCTACTTTGCCACAACTATCAGACAAACTGAGGATAGTAAGTTGTAATACAATGTTATTTTGCGACTATTGCAGACGAATCAGACATTTTATGCGTTTGTTTTTCGTTGTTTTCGCCGTTTTTAACAGTATTTCAGACATATCCAGCGCTCATGCTGCTGCCAGATATTGTTGCCAATGGCGATCATTTAGTCGAACTGGCTATTATCTCTTAAAATTGTCTAGAAAAAAATCGCGATTATTTTATCCCCCTACACCAAAAATAACTTTGCCTCTACAAGTTTTCCGGCGAATGCAAAACGAATGTAAATCGGACCATTAAGCAGGAAAAATCGATAATGAGATTACCTGTGTAAACACTTGACCCTGTGTATTGGCATACATGCATCAATAATTACTTCTTGCGAAATGGTGGCCTAGAGCGTTTTTCTCAATCAGTGTCCAACAGAAGTGATATATTTCAGGAAAAAACTTCTTTAATCTCCCAGTGCTTAACCAATCATCGTTAACTGTTAGATTTTCGTTATAATTTCGCCAATTATTCGCCTAGAGGCCACATTTATTTTTTGATCATCAGAAGATTTTTCACAATGATATCTAGGACCAGTTCGAAAATGTTTTTGGCTCGTTGAAAAGCATGTTTATAATGCACAGATGGCCAACACGCTTTGCCTGTTGATACCAAAAAGTCACTTGACAAATGGCAAACTACATGCTAATATAATATTAAATTTGTTTCGTTTTTTGCTTAGTAACATTTAAAATTACACTTTTGCCTTTGTATATGTAAATAACTTAGAACCAAACATGTGCATGCTCCTTGTCCTAATTTGTAGTGGCACTGCCTTTGAAAGCAATGATTGATTAATAAACTTTTTTATTAGGGTGATGGGTCCTTCAATGATTATGCCCCAAAGTTGAACAATATGTTGTCCCCCTTTCATTTGTATGCGCCAGACCTTTAAAGATATGTTTGGCCTTTTGTGTGTCCCTTTTCATTTCTCCATGTTTATGTAAATATAAATTCACCCAACAAGTTTTACTTTGCTATTGACAATTTTATAAAGAAACAAATAGTATTTATTTGTATTAACAACAAATTATTTCTAGTAAAGAACCAATCACATGGAATGGAATGATTTAATGAAAATAAATACAAATAATTAAGTATTAACAATGTACAAGGTTTACAATCTGACAATTTTTTATGAAAACAGTCATCCTAAGCCCCTTTCAGGCTCCCTGGTTACTTTTTAGTATTAAATCTTTACTAACGATTCTTTAGCTCTATTCAAAGAACGCTGGTTGACAATGGTATTTTCTCACAGCTCCATACACCCCAAGAATCAAATCAACATGGGAAAGTTTTGTTACACATTTAGAAGCTGTGTATCTTAACTAAAGTGAAAATAGTAATACATTTATTTCTGTTTTATAAACACTTTCCACTTCCTATTATTTGTAATTGCCTGCACATCTTACTGTATTTTAGAAATGACATCTAGTTTGAGAGGAAGACCTCTGCAGGGAGCAAAATTTGAAGTGCCATCAGGATATACTGGTATATATTGGACAACAATTGTATTTATATTTTAAGTTATATTTTTGTTTGAAAGCAGTGATGGTTACTGCAATAATCTTTTGAAACCGCGAAGACAGAAGTAAAAAAAAAATTAACCCAGATTTTATTTTGATGTCTGATGCTTAGACTTAACTTTTTTTACAGGAATCTTTCTGACTGAATCTCGCAGACCAGTTGTCGAGGGTGATGACAGAGAACTCACTGGCAGACAGACATTTAAGGTGTGTACAATCACATGGATGTCAGTACCAATTGTACCTTCTAAAACTAGAGGAACGCAAGTCACAAATTATTGCTGTTGCTAACTCGCTGTGTCTACTGCATAACAGTGTCGAGTCTATTGAAGTTTTCTGTACACAAAGTGCCAGAATACATTAAATATATAAGCAATGCACTGGGAAAACTGGGCTTATAATAGGCTTATCTGGGATCATACTTTACCCACGTGCGTTTAATGGAACTTAAATGGAAGACATTCCAAGGTAAATATATAAATGTTAATTAAAGTAAGTTAAATACATTTATTAACAGTATGTGCTTGTTTACAGGTTTTTTTCCTACATCTGCCACTATGTGATTAAATATTTCTCCCAAAAAAAGGTTTCCACAAAATGTTTTTTCCCTTTTTTTGCCTAAACTGCATGTTAAGATGCCCTTTTTGAGTGTACTGCACCATGCCATTTTGCCCTCTTGTGAAAAACACTATAACATGTTATTAAATTAAGTTTTGACTTGTTTTTTTAAATTAATTTTACATTAACAAAACTGTCGTAAGTTTTTTTCGGTATTTAGGACAAATGTCTTGACAAAATGACCATTTAGGACACCTGTTCTGAGGAAAGTGGGACCAAATTGAAACACCGATTACCAGTAAACCCAGATTTCTAGAGCACCAACTATATATTTCCAGAGCCAAGCAAAAGCGCCTAAACAACAAAATGACTTCAAATTTGATATTACTATAAGTAACAAGGGCTGTTTGTAAAACATGCATGCCCCCCATATGGGCTGTCAGTTATAGTGGCAGCCATTGTGTGAATAAGTTTTTTGTCACTGTGACCTTGACCTTTGACCTAGTGACCTGAAAATCAATAGGGGTCATCTGCCAGTAATGATCAATGTAACTATGATCCTAGGCCTAATTATTCTTGAGTTATCATCAGGAAACCATTTTACTGTTTTGAGTCAATGTGAAATCGACCTTTGACCTAGTGACCTGAAAATTAATAGGGGTCATCTGCCAGTCATGATCAATGTACCTATGAAGTTTCATGATCCTAGGCCTAAGCATTTTTGAGTAATCATTCAGAAACCATTTTACTATTTTGAGCCACTGTGACCTTGACCTTTGACCTAGTGACCTGAAAATCAATAGGGGTCATCTGTCAGTCATGATCAATGTACCTTTGAAGTTTCATGATCCTAGGCTTAAGCATTCTTGAGTTATCATCTGGAAACCATTTAACTGTTTCGATTCACTGTGACCTTGACCTTTGACCTAGTGACCTGAAAATCAATAGGGGTCATCTACGAGTCATGATTAATGTACCTATGAAGTTTCATGATCCTAGGCGTAAGCATTTTTGAGTTATCATCCGGAAACCATTTTACTATTTCGAGTCACTGTGACCTTGACCTTTGACCTAGTGACCTGAAAATCAATAGGGGTCATCTGCCAGTCATGATCAATGTACCTATGAAGTTTCATGATCCTAGGCCTAAGCGTTCTTGAGTTATCATCCGGAAACCATCTGGTGGACGGACCGACGGATGGACCGACCGACCAACATGTGCAAAACAATATACCCCCTCTTCTTCGAAGGGGGCATAATAATAACATGTTTCTACCCTTCTATCTATGTTATTGGTACTATCTTTAAGGGTTTCACATATTGGAACCTGGACAGAAGTCCTGGAGATGGGGATGCCATCAAACAAGCCATGAACTGGATAGGGATTGCAAAAATTGTAAGTCATGGTTAACCATGTGACAAACAGTAAATATTGTCCACCCTCTGACATAGTATACTGATGTTTTCCTTATTTGTAAATGGATGCATTTGCATGCACTAGATATTTATAAAAAGAATCAGGAAATGTCGGTTCATCTCCATATGCTGTGTAACCACAAAGCAAACAGCTTCAGATCAAAGTGTTGTATACAAGTTATGAAACTTACTTCTATGAAATGCTTGTACGATAATAAGATGACATCTATTTATTTTAATATTCATTAACATTTTTTATAAGTTTGAGTGTTATTATTGGTGATCTAAAGAGTCACGATCAATACATGCATATAAAATTAACTCAATAGTGGATACATCTATGAAAATGCATGGAAACAAAAACTAACAAACTATGTGCTGTTATCATAGTTAGCAATATGATGTTATAATTATGCCCCCCTTCAAAGAAGAGGGGGTATATTGCTTTGCTCATGTCGGTCCGTCGGTCTGTCGGTCCGTCCACCAGGTGGTTGTCAGACAATAACTCAAGAACGCTTGGGCCTAGGATCATGAAACTTCATAGGTACATTGATCATGACTCGCAGATGACCCCTAATGATTTTGAGGTCACTAGGTCAAAGGTCAAGGTCACGGTGACCAGAAATAGTAAAATGGTTTTTGAATGATTACTCAAGAACGCATACGCCTAGGATCATGAAACTTCATGGGTAGATTGATCATGACTTGCAGATGACCCCTATTGATTTTGAGGTCACTAGGTCAAAGGTCAAGGTCACGGTGACCCGAAATAGTAAAATAGTTTCCGGATGATAAGTCAAGAACTCATATGCCTAGGATCATGAAACTTCATGGGTAGATTGATCATGATTTGCAGATGACCCCTATTGATTTTGAGGTCACGAGGTCAAAGGTCAAGGTGACCCGAAATAGTAAAATGGTTTTCGGATGATAACTCAAGAACGCATACGCCTAGGATCATGAAACTTCATAGGTAGATTGATCATGACTTGCAGATGACCCCTATTGATTTTGAGGTCACAAGGTCAAAGGTCAAGGTCACCCGAAATAGTAAAATGATTTTCAGATGATAACTCAAGAACGCTTTTGCCTAGGAACATGAAACTTCATAGGTACATTGATCGTGACTCGCAAATGACCCCTATTGATTTTCAGGTCACTAGGTCAAAGGTCAAGGTCACAGTGACAAAAATCGTATTCACACAATGGCTGCCACTACAACGGACAGCCCATATGGGGGGCATGCATGTTTTACAAACAGCCCTTGTTTCCTTTAAGTTTCAGTTGTACAAAGTAGAGTTGTTTGGGTTTTCATTGTTTGGTCATATCTGTTATATTTTGGGTTTTCATTGTTTGGTCATGTCTGTTCTATTTGAGGCTTTTGTATTTTCAGCTCCATTCACCTTTAAGTGCAGAGGAGGGCAGTCAATCAAGTCTCAAGTCAGAAGTATCAATGTGAACATTCAGAAATATTTTTAGCTAAATATTCTGCAGCTTGTTGTTGACAGTGTT
This sequence comes from Dreissena polymorpha, assembly GCF_020536995.1. Taxonomy (NCBI): domain Eukaryota; kingdom Metazoa; phylum Mollusca; class Bivalvia; order Myida; family Dreissenidae; genus Dreissena; species Dreissena polymorpha. The sequence goes on from NC_068357.1 coordinate 145,691,634, forward strand.
TATAATCTTCGCAACTGGATCACAGTACAGCCTAAAGTATTTCTGTCTTAACGCTGTAAACAATGTATTTAGTTTTTTTGCAATAAATATAACACCTTAAAAGATTTGTCTAATTGAATAGTCTTTATTCCTATTATGCTTTGAATATGCTGTCCTATTTTTTAGTCTCTTCTTGGTTCGCTCGATTATAAAGATCCAAAAGGCTTCATAAATTATTGTTATTGTTATCATATTGACAATCAATTTTTCTTCTGGGTTGAATAATGTTAATCAGTGCCTACCTTTACCATCATATACTGTACTCAAGCACTTCATTAGGTAATGTACAATTGTCCACACAACTTCATTCAAGTTCTTTTATAAAACACGGACCACTTAAACAAAGTGGGTCATTGGTTGAATATAACAGCATATCAGCCATTAGCTGGGTCAAGCCCATTGATTGTCCACTTCGGGGAAACAACTTACACTGAATAATCTAAGACCAGGTATAATAAAAATAAAATAAAACTAGATTTGTTTGCGAAACACTATGTCCCCCACATATATTTGACCTAGAAGGATGACCTTGACCATTCACCACTCAAAATGTACAGCTCCATGAGATACACATGCATGCCAAATATCTTATCACATAAGTGTGACTTAGCCACTTAAATAAGTTTTTAGTTTACACAGAAATATGCACTTCTGTTATTATACACCCAATTTAACACTTAATGTCACAGTGACTTTTGAACAAGTGACCCCAATTTCAAAAGGGGTCATCAACTTTCCAAGGCCAATCCACATGCAAAGTATCAAGCCAATCAGTGAAACAGTTGATGAGTAATTGATCAGAAACGGTTTCACACTTAGTGTGACAGGGACATTGACCTAGTGACCCGAATATCAATAGGGGCCATCTAGTGAAACCGGTAGGGGACAATAACATGTTTGGAACTTGTCACCACTAATGTATCAGCAAATTTCCGGATCCCTCCAAAACTAAATTATGCCATGGAGATACAAGGTTCCAAAAACAGACCTCTGTAGGTCATACTGTTACAAACACATGCAGATTATTCCAAAACTGCAGAAGACATAGTGCAGTTCTGCATATAGTAAATTCTTTTCCGAATAATTGCAGAATAACAATGGTGAAATAAATTATCAGATACACCACTGAAAATGCATCAATGAAATCAGGTTTCAGACTTTTACAATAAATATCCTGTTAAGAACTTTATTTTACAGAAACAGTCAGTGAAAACTGTCCAACTTTACCATGCTGATACTACTGCTTGTGATCAGTAACACAGAAGCTGTCTTACAATTTTATTAAATGTATGCTTGTGTTCACAATTAAAAGGCACTGTGTGGTCCTTTAAAATATCAAAACAGGGGATATGCTTTAACAACTACATGAGGTATACGCATATAATATTCAATTTGTGCCTAACATTTCTAAATACAATTAACACATGGTTATTCACTAAAACCTATTCCAACTAGCATTTTAATGTCATGCTAAGCTTTCTTATCATCAAACTGACAACCCACTAAATGAAAGATGAAATACAACAACTTGTGCATGATTGATGATTTCTAAAGATATTGATATGCAAATGCTTATTGATAGTGCAGGTACTGATAATAGCAAAGTGTAGCTACATAACAATTACAGTATGACAGTTGTTTATTCTTAGATCAACCCTCAGACAGATTAGTTTACACATGCATTTTGTGATAAAAGTCTTCAACAAGAAGTTGCAAGAACACTTGAAAAAACAAAAAAACAACTGAAGTTATATAAAATTAAAAACAATAACAGACAAAAGCCACATGCATAACAAACACAAGGCATAGGTAACTTAGTTTGCAACATTCCTGCAGTATTTATTGTTTGACTTTTTACTGTCTGCTTTCTATATAAAATGAGCATGTCTTCATTGTAGTGCCAGAACTTAATGTTTTGTCCCAATTTAGAATTTGTATTCATCATTAGTATTTTTCAGCACTATATAATTTACCCACAAAACAATTTGGCCCCGGTTTTATTAATATCCTAAAATAATTCCAAAAACACAATATGAACAAAGTAATGCAACCGAAATGAAACTGCCAGAATGTCTTCCTGATAAACAATTTATATTTAAACGTATTCAATAACACACAATATACATACAACCACAACCTTTGTTAAATCTAAATGAACGAATTTCGGAAGCCCCATTATAATACTAAATGTAATAATAACTATTTTTTTTACATGCAAATATATTAATTATTAACCTACCAGTAAATTAGCTCCAGACAATTTAAGCAGATACACCGGTAACTATTATGTGTATTAGTCTTTTTTTCCAAAGCTCAAATTTTACTTTTATTTAACAGATTAAGACCAAATCCACCATTATTTCAAAATACTGGGGGCCGTTTCATAAAGGATCGTACGACAATTTTTACTTACGAGAGAATTTTGTAATCTGAATAAGTAGACGAACTAGCTCGCCATGCTCGTCAAATGTATACAGCGCTTGAGATGGCAATTCAATAAATTAAGTACTGAAAATTTATAATCATATGATATGAATTTTAGCAATTATGTATCTTCGAAAAATGTATCGTACCGTAAATATGTACTACGATGTTTATTGAAACGGTCCTCTGGTATGTTAAACTACTAGGGTTAGAGTAGACTTTTCATTTCTTTGCATTTAAATAATGCAACATAAGTAAGCCTCTCTCTGGAAAAACAGGGATTAATGCACATGTGCAAAGTGTTGTCCATGATGAGTCTAGGCAGACTGCACATGCTCATAAGGGACAACACTTTACTCACCTAAATTAAGTCTGGTTTTCTCAATACAATGCTCAAGTATGTACATGTAGTCATTATTAACCACACAGTTTAAACAAATGTATTATTATATATACAATTTACCATACAATTAGTGTACTTATAAAATTCACTAGAACAACATCAAGTGACATGCAAATTCCAAAAACCTACCCGGTAAAACCAAATCATTACATAAAACTTTGAAATTGAAAGTTGAAAGCACTTGTGCTATAATATCACAGGTGATCAAAATATGTGAAGTGTTCATAAACTACATGTATTAATGTTCCAACACAATGCAACATAATGTGATTTCAGAGAAGAAGAGTCTAGTCAGGAGCTACTCCCGCTATGATCTTGCAAGGTTGTGTATTGACGTTAGCCAACAGGGCAGCTCCTGACCAGAGTGCACGAATGCACAGGCTGAACTGGAGCTACACTGGCCTCATACAGCATACAACACATTTTCACATGACGCTGCTCATCATTCAAAACTAATTTAGGCATAAACATTTTGTCAACTTCTGCCATGTACATGCTCAGTAAAATTATGACATATTTTAACCAGGGATTTCAATAGATGTAGATTTCAGATTTTTATTCTAGAAAATTCAAACTGGCAAAAGTAAATAATTTGCCTCTATTGTTTTGAAGCACATTTTGAAACTTCTAAAAAGGAAAGTTTGTCAAGCATATTATCAATCTCTTTTTTTTTCCTGAAAATCGTAACTTTATCAATAGAATGCTCATCTTAATAATATGTGTAGTCAGCAACAAAACCCATTGAACCTTAAAATCTTGAACCCTGATATGTCATGTTGATCCCTTGAAACTGCAAGCAAGTGTTGATGGACATGGTTTAGTATGTACCTTGTTCGGTACTGAAACATTGTCACATACATCTCAAGAAGAAACGCACAATTATTTAACATAATTTATAATATAAACAAGAGGGCCTGAAAGGCCCAAGGTATCCCCCGCAACATATGCTTTGTTTGAGGATGGGTGCAAATTGGACGGATGAACATAATGATAGATGGACGGACGGAGGACAATAACACAAAACTAAGACAAAGGAAGGTTCTTAAGCCTTCACAATTTATTTCATACCAAGTTTCAAAGAAATCCGCCAAAGCGCTTCCAAGATATGGCTCCTGACACAAAAATGCCTATAGTAAAAAGCATTTTTTCAAGATACAAAGGGCCATAAGTCTGTTTTTAACAGATGGTGTACAATGCCATTTGGCGTGCATCATCCTCTTATGCATATATATACTCATACCAAGTTTTAAATGAAATCCGCCAAAGCACTTCCAAGATATGGCTACGGACACAAAAGTGCCTATAGTAAAAAGCATTTTTTCAAGATACAAAGGGCCATAAGTCTGTTTTTAACAGATGGTGTACAATGCCATTTGGCGTGCATCATCCTCTTATGCATATATATACTCATACCAAGTTTAAATGAAATCTGCCAAAGCACTTCCAAGATATGGCTCCGGACACAAAAGTGCCTATAGTAAAAAGCATTTTTTCAAGATACAAAGGGCCATAAGTCTGTTTTTAACAGATGGTGTACAATGCCATTTGGCGTGCATCATCCTCTTATGCATATATATACTCATACCAAGTTTAAATGAAATCCACCAAAGAACTTCCAAGATATGGCTCCGGACACAAAAGTGCCGGACGGACGGACAACGCCAAAACAATATCCCTCCGCCTCTGGCGGGGGATAAATAACTTTACTACATGAAACATTATCTAAATGTATTGTTACATGAAACAAATGCATTTAATGGCTTTCTATTTACCAGTAACATCAATCTTACATTATTCTCCTTTTTGTACATGAACTACTACAACCACATGTGTGTACTTGTACTGGTATTTGTCAGTCCAAATTCTTGAGTAAATGAGTTTACTTGATCATTTGGTAAAAGTTTGAATGATTCATAGTAATTAAAATAGCATATTAAACTACTCAAAGGTAACAAACACTAATGTTTTGGTTTGAAGGTTTGAGACAAATTGAAAGGAAACAAGGGCTGTTTGTAAAACATGCATTCCGCCCATATGGGCTGTCAGTTGTAGTGGCAGCCATTGTGTGAATACGTTTTTTGTCACTGTGACCTTGACCTTTGACCTAGTGACCTGAAAATTGATAGGGGTCATCTGCTAGTCTTGATCTATGTACCTATGAAGTTTCATGATCCTAGGCCTAAGCATTCTTGAGTTATCATCCGGAAACCATTTTACTATTTCGAGTCACTGTGACCTTGACCTTTGACCTTGTGACATGAAAATCAATAGGGGTCATCTGCCAGTCATGATCAATGTACCTATGAAGTTTCATGATCCTAGGCCTAAGCATTCTTGAGTTATCATCTGGAAACCATTTTACTATTTGGAGTCACTGTGACCTTGACCTTTGACCTAGTGACCTGAAAATCAATAGGGGTCATCTGCTAGTTATGATCAATGTACCTATGAAGTTTCATGATCCTAGGCCTAAGCGTTCTTGAGTTATCATCCGGAAACCATCTGGTGGACGGACGGACAGACCGACATGTGCAAAACAATATACCCCCTCTTCTTCAAAGGGGGGCATAAATATCTGTACATGTTTTATGTCTTAGAAATGTGAAAATCCAATAATGAAATAGCCTTAATAAATTAAATCCTTTTAGTTCCATATCTTTTTAGTAATTTGTAACTATCCTCATCTTAAAACGACCAAATATGTTGTATTGCTTCCAAACAAAAAAAATTGTTTTACAGTTACCATGAAAATAACAATATGTGAATATAATTGGCAATATGTAATATTAAGGTTAAATTTTTCAACAAAAAATCACTCTGACAGAATGCTTTTGATTCTGTTATTTTTGAAGTAACCTTAACAACAAAGCAACAACAAACATAACATAGATACAACATAAAATAAAATAAACATACACAGGACAAACAAGGTCATATACATGTATAACAAGTTAGAAGTTTACACAACAGGAGTTTAACAAAAGAAAGACATTTGAACACAGAGTAATATGGGCCACTGGTAATTAACTGGCAAGATATTGTGACTGTTGACAATTGTTCCCTAATTTTGGTTCTTTAATGAATCTATTGGAGGTATAATAACATGTTGAATTATACAAAACATCACTCATGCTTAACAACCAAACTGGTAACAAAAAACGTCTTTAAGAGAGTAAAAATGATCACAACAATGTATCAATAAACGTTAATAAAAATCTTGAGACATAAAGGTTAAAGATCAGTCCTAACAAATCAGTTATTGCATGTATAATGCTGGGATTATGATAAACTGGTTGAAAACACTAATATTACTGCAAAAATTTTAACAAACAAATAATTAGTTATGTATTAATATTTTACTGCATTACTTTTTGTGTCTCACTGAACAAAGGATGCAGCAAACGCCCTTCAAAATAAAATTATATTAAACTTCATACCGGTAAGTGCAGCAGAATATGTCATCCCGCCATCATGACACCATCCCACACCAAAATTGCAAACAAATTCGAATTTAAAAAAAACAAAACATTTTTTAGAAAGAAGTGTCTAATGATTATTATATCTCAATTTTATTTCACACATCTAACAAGGATATACAAACAATGTAACAAAAATAAAATGATAGGATTTTGCCCTGAAGTGTAAATAATTGTTGATAAAAAATACAGAATTTGGTCCATTTTGTCGATAAAAATTCTCAAATTTGCCATTTTATTGATTTAAAAAATCCCAATTTGACCAGACTTCTTTTCCCAAAATGGCTACAGAATCCCCTGCAGACAGAACAACCTCAACAATTGGGTAGCAAACATAACAGTAAACACCTGAACATTATATTCATATGAATACAAATAAAAATTTAAAAAACAAAATGAAACAAAAAATCAGAAAAATATACAAAAACTAGATTTATGTCACAGACACTGATGGCCCCCAAAACATGCTTGGACAGAAACAAATCCACTCTAAATTTCTACAGTGGACAAAAGGACAAAGGATATCTGCAAGGCAGTTCAAGAAGTTGTATACACAAAAGTATATAATTTCCATAGTGGAAAAAAGACAAAGCGCCATAATTCTTCCAAAACTTTCACTTAAAATTCCTTTCTGTACAATCATTTTCACCTGAAGGCCATTCAACTGTGAAAGTTTGAAAAGGATCAACCTCGCAAAAGAGAATTTGAACACTTAAAATGTTAGGACCTTTTGCCAAAACAGATTGCAGCCAAAATTCCATTCGTTATGATCATCTACACTTTAAGGTCATTTAACTGTGAAAGTAAGATCCCCCCTGAAGTTACGGAATTAAAAACACAAGAGATGAGACAGACTAGTGCAATGCTTAATGCCTCTCTTTCCGTTGGTGCATAATACAAATCTCAATTTTCAACTAGTAAAATGTTAAACTGACATCATCAATTGTCATATAATATCTTAATATACACTAACATCAAATTAAAATGACTTTAAAAATAACAACCAGGTTTAAAATCAAAGTATATATAAAATAAGAAGTACATTTCGGACTTAATTGAAAAACAATCCACTGAAAAACATTGATATGGTCAATAGGTACAGATAACAAACTGAACATTTTGGGAACAACAAAAAGTGTTGATTCAAGAACACGATGTTTTTGTGCATTGACATGCACAAAAATGAAAACTAATGAAAACTAATAACATAAATTAATGTAAGTAAATAATATCAATGAATTCATCTTATACAACTACTTGTACCGGTATATAAAAAATACTTTCAACATTCTGATTTATACAGACCTACATGTACATCAATGTTATAAATGTTTATGTCATTTGGTTAACAAATAACAAGTCAACACACCGTTTGTATTCAAATATTGAGCATGACAATCATTGTTAAAGCAGTTACCAAATTGCCAATATAAATTTACCATACTCCAATAGGTCTTGACCTAGTTTTTGACTGTCTGATATTAGCAAGATAAACATTCTGACCATGTTTCATCAAGATTGAGCCATCATTGAGGCTTATAGTGTTAGTTTTTTCTAAGATTTGACCTGATGCAAATCATCCAGCTTCAAACTTGGTCTGGATATTGTTACTAGAACCATTCTGACCAAGTTTCATCAAGATTGGATTGAAAATACGGCCTCTTGAGAGGTAATAACCTAAAAGTTGACACCCCACAATACTGGACCCTCAACAAAAACTGAATACATTAGATTACCTTGAGCACCTCCTACTCCTTGAGCTTAAACAAGTAGTAAAGTTGCAGCTGATGGAATTTACAAGCATTTCTAGCATAAACTGCTCATTTTTGTAATTAATAATTTTAAATGTATGAATATTATCATAAACATTTTTATGAAACCATTAGGACGCTGCACTAAAATTCTGACTCTGCTCTCACTTTGAGCTCCTCAATCTGCTGTATGAGACTCGTTGTACTGCCCTGTAACGAGCTGATAATCGAGGGGTCAGACTGCATGTTATACTCATGCATGCTGTACTCGTCATCATACTCGTCTATGCTCGTGATGGACTGGGCTCTGCTACTCAGTCCACTATAGGAGTATTCTGAACCGACGTCTGAGAACTGGTCTGTCATAACTGCCTTGTACTCTTGTATAGCTTCATGCAACGTCCATAGTTGATACAGTAACGATACATCCAGCTTTCGCAGGCCTTGCTGAAAACAATGCAAGAAATATTATCAATTGCAGTGCTCACACTGGCCTTCAAAAAATAATAGCCATAATTTTTTTCCTGAAAAAAATAATAGCCAAAACAGACGCGGACTTTTCCGCAAAACGGTTCTGAAGGCAAAAAGAAAGAAAAAACAATGAATCTCATTTTATCTATATTTTATTGAATGTATATCTATTGGACTTAACTCACCCAGAGCCCTTACTAATTATACTTTTTTTTATAGTTTTTCCAATTGCAATTTCTGGTGAATACAATTCGAAATATTATAAACCACACCTTCCGTATCACCGCATGTGTATTCGTCATTCTATTTTTGCTATTATGAACTACTGAAAATAAATCATAATCGACGAAAAAAATACAGTATCCGAAAACGGTAATCCGAAAAAGTGTACGCGTTTTGCACATGAAATATGCATAATATAAAATATTAATACGCATAATCTAAAATGTGCATATCGTTCGACTGCTTTATCTCTTAATACGACGTTTGCCATCGGCCACAATATTGTAGGCAGAGGCCAATATCAATTGTAAATGATTTATTCCACAAATAACCCTTTCGCAATGCCGATTATGTTTACATCAATTAACGTCACAGCCCGTGAGTTAAAATACACTACCTCAGTGTAAGTCCAAACACGTGTTTCGTTAAAATTAGCTGGCCATGGCATATGCCGGGTCCCTTTGAATTGGGAAAAACAGGTTACCTGGTTAAAAATTGAAATCATTATCACACATCAAGAAATGTTAAAGCAGACGACAAACAGCGTTTTCGGGGATAATTAGTTGATGGCGATTAAATAATTATTTCATCAAGCAATGTTCAACGTAATCTAATTGCAGCAAAAAATGGCGTGAAAAACAAAACCAGCCGACAATATTAGCGGCGATTTTCAATAATGACGATTAAATAATAATTGGCGAAAAATTAACAAAGATCTAACAGTTACCGATAATTGGTAAAGCACGGGGAGATTAAAGACGTTTTTTCCAAAATATATCACTGCTGTCGGACACTGATTGAGAAAAACGCTCTAGGCCACGATGTCGCAGAAGTTATTGACGCGTGTATGACAATACACAGGGTCGAGTGTGTACACAGGTAATCTCGTTATCGATTTTTCCTGCTTGATGGCCGGATTTGCAGGCGTTTCGCATTTGCCGGACAACTTTTAGAGGCAATTTGTTTTTTGATGTAGGTGGATAAAATAATCGCCATGTTTTCTAGACAATTTTAAGAAATAATAGCCAGTTGGGTAAAATAATCGCCATTGGCGATAATGTCTGGCAGCAGCGTGAGCACTGCAATTGCAAAACTGAGCTGAAACACAGAATACTATACAATAATGTTATAATGTATTACAGTCTCTCTTAGCACGGAAATAACATGTTTACAGTTCAATAAATGACAATGTAAGGTATTAATTTTTATTAGAAATAAAAAGGTTAATGCTTGATTAGAAAAATGTTGAAATTTATCATTTTGATTGACAGTCAGTTTTAAAATATATTATCTAAGATAATAATATGGATATGTATATTATTTTAGTATGTGTATATAATTTGAGAGAAATGTGTATTTCTATAACAAACTACAGTACACTCCACGCGTTTTCCCCAAATTCCCTCCATACTCCGCGGGTTTCGACCTGGAGGGAGATTAAGAAAATCCCGCTATACGCGGCGTTTGCATGATTTTGAACGCGGCGGTTAACGATCGGCAAAACTGATAAGCCGACGTGGCGGCCCTCGGCGTTGGCAACGCGGGGGAAACTCCGCGTTTTACGAGATAACGATCAATTTAATTTTGTTTGACTTCCTGATTTTCAAATAAAATTACATTTATTACAAGTACATACATGTACATGTAGTATAATATTTACAATTAAAAAAAACCAACCAAGATAGATCGATCCCGACGTGGTTGTAGAAGTAGTTGTTGTTTTATAGAAAACTCGTTGATTTACGACACACAAAACGTCGTCTTTTAACTAATACTTACCAATTAATATAAACACAGTTTGCAACATTGTTTTTATTTTGATAATTTAATCCAAAGTTTTCATGTTAGCAGGTGATTTTCTATACTGAACATGTATACAAATGACCAAGGACCCTAAAAATCTCGCAAATCTGTGTGAATTGACAGTTTGACGTAATCAAAGAAAAGCCTCTTCCTGTCTAAAGGCATAACTTACTCAAGTAAACACGTTCAACGAATGCATAAGGAATGGTTTTAATTGTCGGAACAAAGTCAATTCTCTGCTCGCTAATGCATTGATTTTCTCTTTGTTTGTAGGTTATTCCATTGATTGCTAAAAGGTGGTAACTATTGAGTTGATAATTGCATTTAATATTCACAGTTGTATTCTTGTTGCGTCGACATTCTAAACAATGTTTACCAGTAATTATGGACCAAATCGGCAGAGTGACATTCACACATGTTAATCCCTTTTGTCAAAACACCGCAGACAGCAGTCTACACAATAGGTCAGTAAACAAGCTTTGCGTGTTTTCATAACGTCAAACACTTCAAATCCAGTTCCGCCCAGATGTCTTCTTTAGTCAGTTTACTATACAATTAGTGTTAAAATAATTACTCTACTAAAATACCGTAACGATAAAGATTCGGCGTGTTCGATTTAAAATTATTATAGAGGAAATATCAACTTATTCGCGATATAATTCCGTTAATAAATACCAAAGAAACTTTTAACCGAAATCAACAAAATTCAATGTTCCCTGCGCTACAAAGTTTGTATAAAAAAAATCAATACACGCACGCTTTGCAGGAGTATACATTGTACCTTGACCTTGTACATTGCAGCATAATTTTCGGGCGCTTTTTGTCGGGAAATATACATGACTGTATATTGGAAGCATTTGTAAACGTCGTGTTAACAATTAAAAATCGTAGTGTGTTTCGGATTACGAATTATTATTCTCATTTGGAAATTTTACGGAACATTTATCCTTGTGTCACATGTGTTATGATTTAAATATTAATTTGTCAAATGTATTATATTAGACTAATTCATATTGTAGACGTACCTGTGAATTAAAAAACATAATTTTTATACGTATTAATTTTCTATACAATTATCTTTTTTATACATGTACTACAGTATTTAAACAATTTATTATAACAATGTTTTTATTTTTTGGCATGCCCAGTAGCACACTGCTAACGCGGCGTTGCGCGGCGATCACTGATAAGAACGGAAAGTGTCTGCATTTACCGACTAGCCTAAAGTAATACACGCCGCGGGAATTAGCGAACGCGGCGTAACGCCGAGCGTTTTATCGAGTTCACCTCGCTCTTCCAACGCCGCGTGAACACTCGCTAGCAGAAAAAACCCGCGGAGGGAGCGCGTTTTTTGGGGAAAACGCGTGGAGTGTACTGTATATTATCCATTTAAAATGTTTTTCTTTTAATTTACATTCTTTCACAATATTAATATTGAGGGTGTTGCTAAACGTTATGAAAAATGTGGAAAGTTATTTTGAAATAACATGCTAGCAGTTATGAAGTTAGGGAATGTAGATTAGGGGAGAGCCGTTTAAAGGGGCGGTAAGTTACATAGATATAATACGTACATTTTCATTGAAACTCACCATTTCTAACTTCAGCCTTTGTAATGCATTGTTAAGTTTTATAAACGGAGTCTGTGCAAAATTTGGCGAGTTTCCAGCAGCAACGGCACAGTCATCAGTCTCATAACTGCCAGCTGTTTTTTTTTCATTGACATTGATACAGTTCTTATTTTGGTCAGGAACAGTTAATGTATGACATGTCCCTTCCTTCACATCTCCCTGACTACTTTCGGAAACTGTTCTCTGAATTTGTATAAAACCGTTGAAGCATTGTGGAAGTGGTGGAAGTCCATGAATCTGCGACATCGCTTAAGTCTTACAAGAAAATTAAGTTTGCAAAAGTTTTACCCATTCAGCCATTATTGGCAAGCGCACAGTGACACAGATTAAAGTCTTCGTTAATGTTCGGAGTTTTCCGTAACGGATCGGAATTTTTGAAACATCGACGGATTTGTCCCGTAGCAACGGAGGAAGCGCACTTGTCATTTAGTAAACAACAAAGATGGCGAGCACACAAGACGATGCCGATAAACCTAAAAGTAAAAGGTTATTCGTGAACCAAGTTGACAGATTTCAAGGCAAAAACTTAGCGAAGGTACATTTTTTATGCCACTTTATATGGTTCTTTGAAATTGATAAATGAAAGTAAATTACATATTTTCGCGACATTGAATGAAATGATGGTGTAGCTAAGTTGGAATGCAAGTTTACCGTGGACAATTTTGTCCCATTTATAAATTTGGTTAATAAATTATTCCCCAAAGGGATAGGCTAGGTTGTTTGCTTAATTGAGGCTCCAACATGTGGATTCTGTTTAAATTAAATCGCAAACGCAGAGCTCAACATTAACCTAAAAACAAACTTGTACTTAGAAAATCTACTTGCCCTGAACGTAAAGCCACTTGCCCAAACATGAAATATCACATTAACTGTAAACCTAGCAATAGAAAGATCTTCTTCTTCCGTATTGTACTGACACCATCTTGTGTATCCTCGTACAGGCAAGATTTTATACATAATGTTTGTCATTCTAAAAGAGCTCATTGTGACATTTGGGTTTTTGGTTGAATGAAAACTAATCCTTTTTTCAATATAGGGGGGAGTATAAATTTGTGAGGTAAATCTTGTGTCCGTCTATTTAAGTAAAACTGCATGGTTTGAACGCTTCACTGTGATTTCAGTATCTGTCAAGATGTGTCGTCGGTGCCTCCCTTGAGGAGCCAGAGGAGGAAGACGATGCCAAGTCAACTGACAGCATCATCCCAGCCCCTAAGGAAGGCTGTTATGAAATTGTTGGAACTACAAAGGAACGTGGTCAGAATGTTGACAAACCTGAATATGTGAAGGAATTGGTTAATGTAAGTGTGAGTCTGATAATTGAGGTTTCTTGTTTTGATTTTCTTTCATAAATATTTAAAGAAATACAGACAAAATTGTATGCTTATAATTGCATATGATGCATTTTTTTGTAATGAATAATGGCCCATATATCACTTAATACTACTAACTGTTTCAACATTTCATAAAATACATTGAATTGATTTAAGTATGTTTCACCCTTACTCAAGTTTGATTTGATTTTTTTCCTAGTTTGAGAACAAAGATCAGTTGTACGAATTCCTTGTGGAATGTGATGTTATTGTGTACGACATCACAGAAGACCCCGACCAGATCGACGAGGCAGTGTGGGCCGTATCTGAGCTTCACTCTGACCTTGAGAAGATTGAGAAGCCCAAGATGTTTATCCTCATTTCTTCTGTGATGACATGGGCCAAGAGCAAACCCCTGGACCCTGTAAGTGGAAAATCTTATTGAAGTTAAAGGAATTTTTGAACAACTGTAAATGTTAAATAGTTATTGTACTCAAATTTCATCTATAGGTTCTTTACTTGTGAAATAATTCATTTATTCATAATCTTTACAGTAAACAAGTAACATATATTATTATTATATTATTATACCAATTGCAATAACTTTTATATGCCTGGTTGATACTTTATCATGTAGAAACATTTTAATGAAAGCAAATATTTTTTTAATGAACTGTGTCTCCAATTAAAAGTGAAAGTGGCTTAGAAGGGAATAAATTAGTAATTCTTAAAAAATCACCAAGCCTGCATGTATCCTTGTTCCTTCCAATTTGCTTGAGAAAGTTAATCTGATCTTGATGGAATAATGTGACGAAATGTTTTGATTGTTCTCTTTCCTCTGGACAGGACGATCCTGAGATCCCATTCACTGAGGATGACTACCGCAGGAGGAAGCCTCACCCAAACTTCAAGGAGCACATCAGTGCAGAGAAGACTGTCATCAAGCTCGGCAAAACTGTATGTATCATCAACTATGTCATATGTTTACTTCATGATCTTTAGACTGAGTGATAATTAAGTAAATCAACATGTCTTTTAGCTAGTAATTAAATCAATGTGAGCCTTTGTGAACGCCTCTTGTTCGTTGTTTTTTTATGCCCCCGGATTGAAAGATCGAGGGTATATTGTTTTTGGCCTGTCTGTCATTGTATGTGTGTGTATGTGTGTGTGTGTGTCCCAAAACTTTAACCTTGGTCATAACTTCAAGGTCAAAGGTCAAAAAACAAATTCAAAAACTTAAACCAAAACTTTAACCTTCTTCATTACTTTTGCAATATTGAAGATAGCAACTTGATATTTGGCATGCATGTGTATCTCATGGAGCTGCAAATTTTGAGTGGTAAAAGGTCAAGGTCATCCTTCAAGGTCAAAGGTCAAATTTATGGCTTCAAAGCGGCGCAATAGGAGGCATTGTGTTTCTGACAAACACATCTATTGTTCTGTCGTGAATCAGCATTTGATTTTTGAACGCTCTAGTTGCAGCATTTATTGCTTAACCTTTATGAAACTTGGTCAGAATGTTTGACTCAAAGAGTTGTTGGCAGAGTCTAAAACTGAGTCATGTGGGCTTAAAAAGTTGGTTCTCAGGTCAAATTAAAAGCTTGTGAACACTAGAGGCCATATTTATTGTAATAAATCTTCATAAAACCTGGTAAGACCTTGTGTCCCTATGACTTGTCATAGTTCAAATTTGGGTTTTGTGGGATTAAAAAGTAGGTAACATTTCAAATTTAAGGAGAAAGCTTGTAAACACTCTAGAAATCACATTTGTTTGCCAAATCTTTATAAAACATGCTCTGAATATTTGTTGTAATGATTTCTCCAAAGATTATTGTTCCTTTCCAAAACATGGCCCCCATGGGTGAAGGACATTTTTGTTATGAGGCATAGTGAAACCATTCAAACACTCTAGTCATCATTTCGACCCACTCATAGTGAAACTTACTCAGACCATTAATAAGTTGTACATATCTGGGCTGATCAAATGATTGTGGCTAGTTCAAAAACATGGCTGCCCGATGCCCCTGCCAGATGCTGGGAATGTTCACCATATAAATCTTCTGTGAAACCTTGTGAACACTAAATGCTATGAACAGTGAAGTTCCTGGGGTCTAAGATGGGGGCTCAGGTGAGCACTTTATTGCCTCTGGCTCCTTGTGTTTAAATATTGTTAACCAGGTTTTCCGAAGGAAAAAACTGGTTATTAGATTGGCGAATGCGGGCGGGCTGGCTGGCGGGCGGGCGGAACAAGCTTGTCCAGGCCATAACTATGTCGTTCATTGTCAGATTTTAAAATCATTTGGCACATTTGTTCACTATCATTGGACAGTGTGTCTCGCGAAATAATTACGTCGATATCTCCAAGGTCAAGGTCACACTTTGAGTTCAAAGGTCAAAAATGGCCATAAATGAGCTTGTCCTAGCCATAACTATGTCATTCATTGTGAGATTTTAAAATCATTTGGCACATTTGTTCACCATCATGAGACGGTGTGTGGCACGAAAGAATCACGTCAATATCTCCAATGTCAAGGTCGCACGACTAAAAATAGATTTAAAAAAAAACAACTTACAAAGGGGGTTAATTTTGTTTGTTCATTTCAAAAGTTCAGTTTGAGTTTTCTCCCTTTATCAGAGTTTTTTTCACAATGAAAACCTGGTTTTGTGACAATTTTGTCCCTTGTTTCATTGTGAATTTATCAGAAAACACCAGGTAATTATTAACAAAAAGCTTTGAGATTGATTTTGATGTTTATCATTGCAGTAAATACTGGTATTTCTATATAATTTTGTAGCCTAAATTTGTCATTATATATTTTATTGGTATTATTTTGTAATTTCATTAAAATGGTTGTTAATGAACTATTTTTTATTCAAACTTTTTTTATTTGTAAAGTAAATGAAATTTTTCAACATACACTAAAACATGTAATAAACATAAGATATAACATGTATACATGTACAATCTCATGGGTGGACATTGGTGTAGGGAGGGAATAGTCAGTCCTCAACTCCCGGACTCATAGACGATGCTGTAAGGTCTCTACTTGTTGTTGCCTGTATTTTTATCATGTTTTGTACAGCTGCTATTGTTATTCACAATTGATGCACTTGAGATGGCACAGTAAATTCATTAACATTTTGCATGTTCGTTTATATGTAAAATGTAGAGGATATTTGCTGGTTTGGGTAGATATTAATTTTTTGTATTCACTTGTGATCAGAGAAATAAATACTTTCATAAGAAGGGCAGCCATGTGAGAAAATATTTAAATTTGCCTGTTTATTTTATGCTTTTTACTTATTGCATTTTTAAGGAGATAAACTGGAGAATTGTGCTTGAAAAATGATGTCATATGACTTAAAAAAATAAGTAATTGCTAAGTTATACTGAAAATTATCCAAAATTTTCACTGTTGCTTTAAACTGCTTGAACACTAAAGTATGGACAAATTTGTTTTTGAAAAAGCAATATTTTCCTATACACCACAAAAAAAGCATAATGTTAAGAAAACATGTACTTGCTACAACAAGTTGTTCCTGACAGCCTAGTTATGTTATTAACAACAACATACAATGCTGATTTCATTTTATACTAAATTTTCTAGTCATAATCAATCAAAAGTATGCTAAAGTGATATCAAGCTCTCCCATAATAATATTGGATGCACTGCAGAGATTTTGTACTGGTATCTTTACTGTTATATCATTTATGAACAGATATTTTGACTGTTGTACCATTGAGATGTTTCCCCTTCAGAACAAGAGTAAGCTGGTGACATACGTGGTGGCGTCAGCGCTCAGCTATGGAGCCGAGGAGCACATCTTCCACTATCTCTTCAAGGTAAGGGCCTGCTAGAAATAGTGGATACTGTTTTTCTAATCTGTTTATTTCAGATCAATTAAGCATCTATATTAATGTAAATGGGCCGCACTGTAGGAAAATAAGGTTTAATGCATGTGCGTAAAGTGCTGTTCCATATTTGCCTGTGAAGTCTGCACAGGCTAATCAGGGACAACACTTTCAGCTTTTATGAATATTTTTGTTTAAAGAAGTTTATTGGGCATGTTCATTTTCATTCATGTGTATGTGTGAACATCCCTGATTAGCCTGTACAGACTGCACAGGCTATTCTGGTACAACACACATGCATTTTGCCCACAGCTAGGCTCAATTACATACACACATTGCTTTCAAAGTTGATAAAATCAATGGCTTGTTCAATTTGCATTGTCTGCAATATTTGTCTGTACAAACTTTATCATAGGTAAGCTGTCATAATAAAATGCTTCATGTCTCTTGTAACATAGACACAGAACTTTAACACAATCATTCACCGGTCACATTAGTTAATATATAAGTTGAAAAATGTTAACAATTATCTGGAGCACACATATTGTGGTGTTCTAATTGCCCACTGTGGTCTGTGTTTCTGTTTGCAGTCTGCCTGGCACAATGCTCCTGAGCTCCTGTGTTTTGGCAATGGACAGAATGTTGTACCCACCATCCACATCCGTGACCTAGCTGCGTATGGACCTTTATGTATCTCAAAATTTGTGCCGTTGTCAACATGATTTTATATGGTGACATTTTTTGTGTTAATTGATGCCAGATTTGGTATTTGCTATCTCAATTCTTGATGTATTTTTATGTCCCTGGTATGTAAAGAATCCAGAAGGCATAGCGATTGGCCTTTCTTTTTGTTTTTTTTTGTTCTGTCTGTTCCATGTTGGCAAAAATTACACCTTTTGTATAATATCAATAATCTTTCCCGCAAAGCTTTGATACTTGCATGAATAATGACTTTGAACACTATCAAAACAACCACATCACCCAACCTGATTTTGACTTTGACCAACTTTTGGTCTATTCAGAAAATCAAAAATCTTGGTAAACCTGAAAAGATAGGGATAAAGATAATTAAATCAATACCTCTTGCTACAAAGCTTTGAAACTTGCATGGATGTTATCTTTGGACACTCAACACACACATATCACCTTGTCGAGCACCATTATCATTTTGACCTTGTCTTTAACCAAATATGGACTCAGACTAATTCAGAAGGTCAAAATTCTGTGTAAACCGAAATTGACATCAATACTACCATCTTAAAAGCTTTGATACTTACCTTCAATATTCATCGCACTCACATCACCTGACCTCATCTTCAATTTCACTTTGACCTTCTTTTGGGTCAAGGAATCAACTCTGAATGATTTCAACTGGGGCATTTATTATAGGCCACTTCTTTTTAGCTCGGCTGTTTTCGGGGACCCGAGGTATTGTCATAGCCAACTCGTTGTGTCCGCTGTCCGCGTCGTGCTAAATCCTTAACATTTTGTCAAGGTTTTGAACATTGGCTCTAAAATCAAAGTGCTTCAACCTACAACTTTGAAACTTTATATGTAGATGCACCTTGATGAGTTCAACATGCCACACCCATTTTTGGGTCACTAGGTCAAAGGTCAAGGTCACTGTGACTCTGTCAACTCTGTCAAGCTTTCATTTATTCAAAACTGCACCCGCAGCCGAGCGTGGCACCCGTTATGCGGTGCTCTTGTTTTGCCTATTTCTACAGCTAAATTAATTAGATAATAACCCATATTATAAACTTCAGCTTTATATGTATTTTTTGCACACATTTATTTGATTGCTATTTTACAAGCCATTTCATTAAAGAGACATTATTTTTCAAATTTTAACATTTTCAAGTTGATTTAGAAGTTTACCATAATCAGAAAGTTATAATATTTGGTTTATGTTGGAAAATGATGAAGTTTATCAGGCTCCCTACAAATCATATATTTCTTAGCCTCACTCAATATGTTAAATTTAACACCCAATTGGCCATTTTAATGCAAGAAGCATTTCATACCTGGTTTTCAAATCTGGCGGGCTTAAATTACATGTGAAATAGTTTCTTTCAATTAACATTATAACGGGGAGCAACAATAAATGCTTTGACAAATGTCCACTAATGTACATCATGTTTTAATTTATTCAATCGTTGGAGTATGGAATTAGCTGAAAGGTACAAGTGTAAGGATTTTCTTTTCTATTCCAGGGTGATTCAGAACATAGCAGACAGCAGACCTAAAGTTAGATATCTAATTGCTAAAGATGATTCTAACAACACATTGGAAGAAATTGTCAAGGTAGGCAATTGTTATTAACAAAAGTACTAAGTGCTCCTTTGCTTAGTACATTATATTTAATTATATAGCCCATTTTTCATTGTTGAACGTTCCATTTTCTGGAAATTTATATATGAGCAGCGCTCTGTGAAAAGGGGGTTAAATGCATGTGCGTTCAGTGTTTTCTCAGATTAGCCTGTGCCGTCTGCACAGGCTAATCCAGGCCGACACTTTCTGCCTAAACTTGACTTTCTTGAAATGAAAAATATCAGAAAGTGTTGTCACTGAATAACCTGTGTGGACTGTGCAGGCTTATCTGGGATGACACTTTAGGAACATGCATTAAACCCCTTTTTCACAAAACACAGCCCATGTACTGAATCAGTCATATTCTCAGTTACCGGTAGATGTACATGGTCTTTAGTCTGAGTGACATATAAGGGGCAATAATTGGTGATATTCAAACAAAATATTGTCTCAGTTTGCTTGGATTCTCAGTTTCAGAGTGAAATTCAAACATATTTGTGTTTGAGTCATTCGCTCTAAACTTGAATATCACTGTTCTGTTCCTTTTTGCTCAGATAGCCAGTTCTGATTTCAGGCAGTGAGCTCCACTCTGGGGACTGGAAAGTTCAAGACCATTACTAAAGAAGAGGCCCTTCTTAACAAAGAAATTGAGGTAAGTGAGTCTTAAACTACATTTTGTACAATGCAGGGATGAGACTCTCATGCTATTTGATAACTCCGCTGGAGAAAACCCGAGGTATTGTCATAGCCAGCTCGTCCGCCGTCTGCGTTGTGCTAAAACCTTAACATAGGCTCTAAAATCATAGTGCTTCCACCCACAACTTTGAAACTTCATATGTAGCTGCACCTTGATGAGTTCTAACCGTTTAATCATCACGCCACACCCATTTTTGGGTCACTAGGTCAATGGTAACTGTGACATCTGAAAAAAAAATTAAAACTGCACCCGCAGTTGAGCGTTGGCACCCGCTATGCGGTGCTCTTGTTATTTGTAAGTGTCCATGAGGATTTTTAAGGTTGATGTGCTCATTTTATTCATGGTCTAGAGTTTGTTTCCTTTCATTTGCAGCAAAGTGACTTTGACATGCTCCTGGTAAATCTGAGGATGGACGCAGTGAATGTGAAGGAGAACATGCGTATCACTTGGGCCTCTGAGGCTGGCATTGTGGAGAACATCGCAGCCATCATCAAGGAGTACAAGGACACACGCAACCTACATGTAAGCAAAACATGACTATACATTTTACTTTTTTATTCAATCTTTGTTAATACTGGCCCATAAACAAATAATAATAATAATATCTCTAGAAAAATCTCTAAGAAAACCAGGCTTATTTATGTAAAGTATTTTTCCAGATTAGCCTGTGCAGTTCCCCCATTAATCTGTGCAGATTGAACAGGCTATTTTGTCACAATTCCTAACACAATGCATTTAGACTGGTTTTCAATAGAGCACGGCTCTTATTCAAAGTCTTGTACTCAAAGCTTCAATCCTATGTATGCAAATCATGCTTACATAGTTATTGTACCTTTTATTTGCAGGTAAAACCATATTTGTTGAGTACACATGCATAATGTTCACACACCTAATTGCGTTTTGAAAAAGGCTATACACTTTAGTGACCAAGTTTCCACATGTTTCAGCCCCTGCGTGCCTGCGTTCTGGGACCCCCTGCAGTGGGCAAGTCTACAGTCATAAGACAGCTGTGTCACCATTACAAGCTCCATCACATCAAGCTAAAGGATGTTATTGATGAGGCTATGGAAAATCTGGTAAGAGCTGATTGTGCCTTGTTCTACCTAATTTAACTCAGAACTTGTTCAAACTGAAATACAATAAAGAAATACAAAACAAGAGACACATTTATTTTCCAATGATGAAATACAAAACAAGGGACGTGTTCATTAGTTTACACTTCACAATGTTGTGCTTCACCAGAATCTTAGATTGATTGTTATCAAATATTCATTTATATATGTATTTGGTACCATATACAAAATGCTGATAAAAAAAGTTGAATTCACTACATCTCCGCTAAATCACGATAGTTCCATTTGAAACCTATACATTTCTGGGCCATGATGCTATAAAAATTAGATATTCAATGAGAACTATTTAAACTATTGTTTCACTCAACAATATCAGTTGCTGCAACATCCAGTCTTCTGTATTACATGCCAAAATTAAATATTTCGCCCAAATTTTGAAGAAAGTATATTAAAAAATATGAAAAATGTCACATTTTCAGAGAAAATTATTCTTAAATTACAGGCACTTTAGTGAAACCTAAAATATGCTTATAGTTCAAATTCTTCAGCACAAAGTGAGGGCATTCTGTTATTGGTATTTGGGCCATGCAATGGGAAAATGAGGTTTGATGAAAGTGCGTAAAGTGTCGTCCCATATTAGCCTGTGCAGTTTGCTGAACTGGATTTTCTCCAAAGACTGACCTCATTCAAACAAAAAATGCCACATAAGCCAAAGGTGTTTTTCCTGATTAGACTGCACAGGCTAATCTGGGATGACACTTTTCTCACATTCATTTAGCTCCCTTTTCCCAGTGCCATACTTATTTTATATTAACCCAGACCACAATGGTGCAGTGTGTGAGCAAAATCTGTAATTGCTAATGTTTATTACCCCAGACCACCATGGCGCGGCGTGCAGATGCTGAGGACCAGGAGGATGATGAGGGTAAGGCCCAGGATGCCCAGGAGCTCCTCAACACCATCAACGAGGGCAAGGAGCAGAACGGGGGCCGTTTGGAGGACCAGTACGTGCTCAAGTTCTATAGGGATAAACTCATGTCCATGCCCTGCCAGAACCAGGGCTTCATACTCGACGGGTTTCCTAAGACCATGGAGCAGGCCAAGGATCTCTTCCAATGTAAGTTTAGTGATTGTGATTTGAGATGGCTAAAATGTCTGTTCTTGATTTTTATAATTTTGTCTGTCAGTTTGCAGGGCAGTATATAATAGTATATAGTATATAACGGTTCTCTCACCACATGCTTTTTAATGAGCAAAAAAATGTATGTTAAAACGTTCATGATCTTAAAGCTTTATTAAGCATACATGTATGTAAGATAAAAAAAACAATCATAATGATTATATAACATAGAAAAAAAAGTGAAGCATATTATAAAAAAACAGCATGTTTTTTTGGTTAAAGCGAGATTATAAGATTTTTTTATATGTGTTAAATTGTAATATATTGATAAAATATGTTACAATAACACAAACTAGTCAAGAAAAATTATACATTGAAGACTAATTTCATAAAATGCAGCAAAGACACATTAGCGCCCCGAGCCGTTTGTGACGAAGATACTTCGTACATAGTTTCCTACAATAACCGAACCATTCGTCTTTTTAGTTAGTGTTTGTGTGTCGTATGAATAGATATCGTTGCAGGAATTTAAAATGAACCGTTAAACTAAATTTAGATTCACATCATACATGCATGATTTACATGCTGGTGAATTCGACTGTACAGCCTTTTTCGATCTTAGAATTAAATATCTGGCTTATTTCACATTTTTCGACACATGTTTTACTTAACTTTTGTTTTAATTTATATTAAAACATATGTTTTATAAGTTTTTTACACATTTTACATAAATTAATAAATATTTGACAAAAATCGTATAATCTCGCTTTAAACTAGTTCCACATTTCTCAAGAAATTAAATTGAAACTTCAAATAGATGGTTACCATTCCAATGGATCCAGACATTCCTGAGTTATATGCCCAGAACATAGTTTATGAAGTGTTGTACAGGTATATCCTATGCTTGTGACAAAGCTATTGTTTATTTGTTTTTGTAGGCACAACACATTTTGTTTAACTGTCAGTTATGCCATATGCTAAAAGCACAGCATCAATGTCATGAAGTTTTCATATTCAAACAATTTAGATAAGCATTTAAATAGTTATATATTTTTATTAAAAAAATAACAACATTGGATAACACTGATAGCCATCACAAAAAGACGTTTTTTAATTTTCCAAGTTGTTACAATAAATTTAAATAACTTATATATCATTCGGAAGAAATATGAAGTTTCTTAATCCTTTGCCACTCAGAAGCAAAGTGGAAATGGCTATAAGCAACAAGCATAAACCAAAACAGCCTGCAAGTAACTCACAGACTGTTCAGATTTTATGATGTTTGCTGCTCATCAGTATCTTAGAGTTTTAAATGAAGCCTTAAAAATTTGAAGAAAGATCTTAAATTTAAATTGTTTCTCTAAGAAACAACATACTTGTCAAAGGTCGTATCTTTGAGGGAAAGGGTTAACCCTCACTCTAAAGAAATATGAAGTATCTAAAAAATTCGTTTACAATTTTAGCTGAGGACGACGAGGAGCCCGAGGAAGCTGCCAAGGTGGGGACGTTCAACAAGCTGATCATGCCAGAGTTTGTGGTCAACCTGGAGGCCAACGACGAGTTCCTCAAGAACCGCATCATGAACCTGCCGGAGAGCGAGGTTGTGGGCACCCACAACACTGAGGAGGGGGTGGTGCGCCGCATCGAGGTGTATCGCTCCATCAACACTGAGGACGATACCGTGCTCAACTACTTTGATGAGCTGGAGTTCCACCCGGAAAAAATAGGTACTGCGAGAGTTGTGTTAGAAAATAGGTATTGTTGAAGATGTGTGTTAAAAGATAGGTACTTTAGGAGTTATGTGATGAAAGCGTGTGATGATTCCTGCTCAGTTTTGTGGTTATATTTTGGTGTTTACTGGAGTTTGCAGCTGTTGACTGCATATCATTCGTGTTACATTATCACACAAACAATCAATTTTGGGCCCTGATTTAGATATGGCATTACATCTTCTCTTGTCCCTCCACCCTTACTTACATACGCACTGAACCTTCTGTTTTAAACTCCTCTTTAACTAATGGGTCTATCTTGCTCATAATTTCACAGT
This sequence comes from Dreissena polymorpha, assembly GCF_020536995.1. Taxonomy (NCBI): domain Eukaryota; kingdom Metazoa; phylum Mollusca; class Bivalvia; order Myida; family Dreissenidae; genus Dreissena; species Dreissena polymorpha. Next base: position 145,716,261 of record NC_068357.1, read on the forward strand.
TGAATGACTTAATTGTATTTATGATCTTACAGAAAGGAATTTTGGATGTGACAAGTTTTTGCAGAATTATGGGCTTTTATGGCCCTTTGTTTTTCTACCATTCAATATATATTCCAACATTTTTTACTTTAACTAGGAATTAACCTCACCAACATGTTAACAGCTAAATGACCTTTGTGCCAAGATGATTTTATAGATATGTTTTGCCTGCGACCTGCTTCGATAGAACTATTGTTATTTGTTATGTTTTTTCCAGAATAAATACAGGTAGTCTCAAAGTCCTACATATACAACAATTATTTAATACTGGGTGGCTTTCACTCAAACCTGCAAAGTGGAATCATAATGTGTGGAAGATAATTAAAAAAGGAATTTTGGCTGTTACAAATTGTTGCCAGAATTATGGTCCCTTTAACTGTTTTCAACTCCTCTAACTACTTGGCTGATTTCGCTCAAACTTGTTCATGGCAGAATAACTTTTGTGAGTAGTTTTGGCTGAATTGTAGCACTTTGTTTCCACTTCAGAATATATAATGGATTTGTCTGTGTCAAAAAATATGTTGTGGAGGAATCAGGGTCTCTGGCACATTTCTGTGTGTTTTTTTCACTCTTCATAACCGATCAAAAGATATTTTGTTTGAAGATTGTGTTCCTAAAATATTTAATAAAAACTTACAATGAAAGAAAATTATGCAATTAATTTTTTAATAAATGTTTCCTGTTTTTAGCCCATACTTTCAATTTTTCATAAAGTGTTATTACTTTTATCTTTACACTTGTCTTGTTCAACATTTTAGATGTAACCAAGGACACCTCTCCAATGATGAGGGAAACAGTCGAAAGAATCAAGAAAATCATCGGAAAAGCTAGAAACTATGGTAATATATGGTTTTACCTCAGCTTAGCACATAGTTCTCACAGGCAAGCTTTAAGTGTTTTGTCTGTTGTTCGTCAGTGCGTGTGTCCGTTAAATTTTATCCTCATAGGACTTTACCTCCTGAAATGTCACACAGATTTAAATGAAGCTTTACAAGAATAATCCTAAAATGACCATCTTCCAGAGTTGCTAAAATTGTTTCAATTTGTTACATATGTACCGGAGCTGAAACTAGATTTTAAAAGTGAAAACTTTAAAAAATATCTTCTCTGAAATCACACGTGTTAGAGTTTTAATATTTGCTGTTTAACATTTTGGTCCTATGCCGAGTTTGTAATATATTTGAATCACTATAAAAATCTTTCATGAAATATTGCAAGGGTTTAATATGTGTTGTGTTACATGATATGGTGGTCCTCTGCAAAGTTTAGTCAAATAAATACCCTGTGGTGAGCATTGGCCCCATCCTGGTGGTTCCTGGTCTTCCTTATATATGTACTGAAAAAATGTTATTCACTGAAACCGCAAGACTGAGAAAGTTGGTATTTGGAATGTATCGTGGTGGTCCTCTACGAATTTTTATCCCCCGCCATAGGCGGAGGGATATTGTTTTGGCGTTGTCCGTCCTTCCGTCCGTCTTTCCATCCGTCCAGAGCCATATCTTGGAAGTGCTTTGGCGGATTTCATTGAAACTTGGTATGAGTAAATATATGGATAAGAGGATGATGCACACCAAATGGCATTGTACACCATCAGTTAATAACGGAGTTATGGCCCTTTGTATTTTGTAAAAATGCTTTTTTGAGTGTCAAATATAATACTTTTGTGTCCAGAAGCATATTGGCGGGGGATATCAATTCAACGAATTTGCTTGTTTTTCAAATCCCTGGCCAGGCCCTGGGGTCAAAACTTGCCAAGCCTAAGGATCACAAGATCTATACAGACTTTTCTAATTCTAAGCTATGTTTTTTTTAAATAAATTTCCTTTTGTAAAAACAAGAGTCACCTGAATTATAAAAATCAGTATAGTAAAGAACACATTTTGCTTTTTCTGTGAAACTGCAAGGTTAAGCAGAATTTTGCCTGCTATATTGTTGTCACCTTTAGGGCTTTTGTGCATTAAATGTTGTTCCAAAATTGTATTAAACTCCTGTAACTGCTTGGCAAAGGTCCAACTTTTACATCTGAATTTGTAGATGATCGTTTTGGAAAAAAAATCTTTTGCCACCAGTGTGGTCCATTGTCTTTTTTCCGCTGTAGAATACATAGTAGATTTGTCTGTGTCAAAACATGCGTTGAGGAGGCATCAGTGTCTGTGACACATTTCTAGTTAATTGTTGATCTTGGCTTTTAAAATAAAACAGCTTTAACTGACCTAAAGAGTTATTGCGTTTGATCTTACAATTCTGAGGTACATGCATGCTCAAAATAACGCATACATTTTTGGAGGATAGGGAAATAACAACATTTGTGTAGCAGACTTGGTTACAATATTTTGTTGAAATATTATCATAATAAAACATTAAACTTTCAGGGCTTTTTTTCCTGACTTTGTGAAGCGGCCCTGGCCCCCTTACTTTGTGAAAAAATGAGTCGCGAACTTTTCAAAATTGTGAAAAAATGAGTTGCAATCTTTTCAAAATTGTGACAAATTGAGTCGCGAACTTTTCAAAATTGTGAAAAATTGAGTCGCGAACTTCTTAAAATTGTGAAAAACTGAGTCGTGAAATTATTAAAATTGTGAAAAACGGCCCATTTTATAAAAATTCACGGCCATGTTAGGTTTGTGAATTGTCCTTTTCAAAATTGTGAAATGTCCTTCCACGGCCACTCATAAAGGAGGAAAAAAAGCCCTGACTTTGTAATATGGAGCTCTGTGAACACTGTATCGGCAATCGAGTGTAAAGCTTGGTGGTTGGTAAACATGGATTGAACTGCATTATGGGAAAATGGAACTAAATGCATGTACGTAAAGTGTCTGCACTAAGATGGTATTTTTTCATTTAAAGGAAGTCAAATCTTAGCGTAAATCCAATTTATGTGTAAAGCGTTGTCCATGATAGCCTGTGCAGACTGCACTAATCTGGGACAACACTTTACGCACATGCATTAAGCCCCATTTTCCCATACAGGCCCGACACCTGAGGAGTTGGAACAGATCCAAAGAAAGGAGGAGCAGGAGAAGCAGCGTCTGGAGGAACAACTGAGGCAGGAGAAGGAGAGGAAGGAGGCGGAGGAGGCATCTGAGAGGAAGAAACGCCAGGAGGAATGGGTACATACAGTTATTGTGTAAAATCAATTACCTCTAGGAAGTTGATAAATAATATATAAGGTATATACTGCTTAGCATGTCAGTTTGTGTTTCCATCTGTCCATCCGTATAAGGTAAATTAAATATGACACTTTTTGAAAAAAAAAATTTTGGGGGAAAATGGAATATATTTAAGCAATTCTCTTACTAATGAAAAAAAGGCCGTGATTTAAATTACACCAGTGCAGCCTCTAATGGCAGACATTGACTAAAACTCTTTGTACACTTTTCAGACGCAGCAGTTGAATGATGTGAAGCGGGAGGAGTATGAGAAACTGGAGGCGGAGTCAATCCCACTGAGGAACTACCTCATGAAGCATGTGATGCCCACCCTCACCCAGGGTCTCATTGAGTGCTGCAAGGTCAGGCCTGACGACGCCATTGACTACTTGGTAGGGCTATTTCTTTGAACTTTCTGTTTAATTACAAATAAATGTACCAGAATGTAACATGAAACGTGGGAAAACGGGGCCTTATGCATGTGCATAAAAGGTCGTCCCAGATGAGCCTGTGCAGTTTGCACAGGCTTATCAGGGACGAAACTTTACCATTTGTGTATTTTGTGCTTTAAGGAAGTACCATTTTAGGGAAAATCCATTTAAGCTGGATAGAGTCATCCCTAATCTGGTATGACACTTCGTGCTCGTGCATTAAGCCCAGTTTTCCCAGAACAAGGCCCATTTCATTATGCCAGCCAAGCACGTTATGGTTTGCTTTTACTCATACAATATATAGTAAGGCGGGGTATAAAGTGGACGCTTCCACCGACTTCTTATACGAAGTGTCTGTCTTTGAGCTGTGAGATCTGGAGTTCTGCTCTTTTGTGTGCTGATGATTTATTCTGGCTGAGTTATAATTTTGAATCAAGTATTGACTGTTTAAATGCTTCATATATTCATGCTTTAAATCTTAGTGGATATCTACACATCAACAGCTTATACTTTGTTAAGTGCCTAAAAATTGCAAAATGGAAAAATATGGACAAACTGTTTCTCAGTGTGTGTAGAAATTGTTTGTGCATAAATAAGGTCAATATTAGCAGCAATCTTGGACAACAGGGTTGAATGCATGTGGGTAAAGGTTCTTCTCAGATGAGAGTGTGCAGTCCGCACAGGCTAATCAGTGACAACACTTTCTGTTGTAATAGTATTTTTGTTTTAGAGAAAGTCTCTTCTTAGCAAAAATCCAGTTTAGACAAAAAGTGTCGTCCCGAATTGGCCTGTGCAGACTGCACAAGCTAATCTAGGACGGCACTTTACACACATCCAGTGCAGACTGCACAAGCTAATCTAGGACGGCACTTTACACACATCCAGTGCAGACTGCACAAGCTAATCTAGGACGGCACTTTACACACATCCAGTTCAGACTGCACAAGCTAATCTAGGACGGCACTTTACACACATGCATTAAACTTGATTTCTCATAGGGCGGCTCCTATTAGTTATCTAATGCAAGATTTCTTCTTCCAGGCAGAATACCTGTTCCAGCAGAACCCACAAGTTGACTAAAGCCTTGGCAGATATAGAACAACACTTGACCATTAACTATGGACAATGGTCATAAACATTGTCTACATGAACTGAGCAGTGTATTGCAAGTTGTGTTTCTTGTATCAGTGATAACTGTGATATTTTAAGTAGTTGTGTATAATTCATAAAACAATTGAAGAAGAATAGATTGTGTTTTAATGCATTTGTGAGTTTTGATTTGATTTAACATTTCCGGTTATATATGCATGTCTGTAAAATGTGAAGTTTACATGTTTAAAGAATAGCAATAAATGAAACTAAATTGACTAGTACATGTCGTTGTTTTGCTTAAGGCTAACACTATATTCAGCACATTGTTCTGTACAATTGAGTGCACATTTGCCAGTCTTCATACCAAAAATAGCATGATATTTGGCACTCATGCGCTTTTTAAAGACACCCTCATATGTGGCCATTCCCACAAGACTCCACAAAACAGAAGGCCGTATGGTAGCAGTTTTTGAGCACATGCAGAAAAAAAAAATATACTTTGTGCACATACAATTTCTGTATGTTTATGTTCATATGAGTTCATAAGGTATAAACAGAAAAGTAAGACAAGTCTGTCAACCTGAAAAAAACACATTCAGTAAATCCCTTCAACGGTTAGATCATGAAATAATTCAGAAATCCTACTTTCAGAATGCATTGTTTTCCGATAACTGCATTATGAATACGAGCATCAGTCTGAGGACACTGGGCTTAATAAATGTGTAAGTTTGAATCCCAGATTAGTCTGTGCAGGGACAACACTGTCTGCCTAAACTGGATTTTTTTACTTAGAAGAGACTAAATGTAAAATTCAATGACAACATAGCGTGTGTGAACTGTACAGGCTCATCTGGAACACTACTTCACGCACATGCAGTAAGCCCGGTTTTACCAGAGATTTTACCAGAAATATTATGAGCCATAATGCTCTTCAGCGAAATCTATACTAAGGTTGTTTTGATGTTAAAAAAGAGTGCTAGACTTTAAATCTAAGGATCACGGTTTGATTCACAGCCCAGACACATAGATGACACAAAATTGAAGTAAGTTTGTTACATCATAAAAATGCTTCATCAGTTATTTGTCTGATAATGGGTTTTCTCTGACAAATAACCAACACATTCAGTATTTTGCCATATTTAAGGTACCTGTATTTTACATTTGATTTTACAAGAAAAATCAATGTGAACAGTTCACTTAAATACGGCTTAAGTTTAATGTATCCTTAGGGGCTTTGATTTTGGAAAGTTATGTGACAAAAAAATAAAACAAACACAAAACATCAAACTGAAATGTTTATGATTTAAAATTTCTTCTATGAACACATTTTCCATCAACAGCAATATGTGCTTCCATAATCAGACAACACATATGAAACTGCATAGTATGTTACACAAAATGCAAATGGAATAATATTGCAATATTTTTTGCATGATATAGACTGAAACCACTATGGCTCTATATATAATTTATGAGATGTGTAGCGATTCATATTATGAAGTAAAAACAATATACATGTAGCATTAAGCTAACATATATCGTACATTTTATGTTGTCTGCATTTGCATATAAATATAACCATACTTAATAATTATATTATTTGTGTATATTAAATGTTGAGTTAAATTTAAATAACTGTACAGTAAAAACTCTGTAAGAAGAAAAGTATCACTTATATACATAAGGCAATATACTTATTACTCCCATCATAACAGCAGATTCAACAGCAATGGATATTGTCAGGTAGTGTTATGTATCAGGTTGCATGGACATTCTGTGTGTTTAATATTAGTAATTGTTACCATAGATCTATATGTGAGACTCTAAAATTGTGTAATTATGCGCCATGGACACCTTTCAAGTTCTCAATTTTAAAATTCAACTCTCAAAATATTGACAAATGAAAATATTAAAAATATATTCAGTGTTTACTTGTGTTGCTTCAATATAAAGTACTAACGCTTCGATATGCTAAAAATGTCAGTAGTGTTCTTGGACCTGATTCATATCTCACTTTAAAAATAAATAACATGAAACATTAAAAACATGAAAATCAGCCACTATCCAAGCTGTTTTAGTCGTGTGACAATGAGCACGCGGAGCATCTGGTCAAAGGACGTGCACACACAGAGGCCCTCCTTGTCGGGACTCCAGTCAAAGGAGCTGATTGGTTGGGTAGAGAGCACCGTGTTTTGCACAAGCTGTAATGTTCCTGCCACGCCCATATCCACCTTGTCACTGTCCTGCATCACACGGCTTGCGGGGTAGTTACTGGAAATATGGTAAAAATTGCATGTTTTGTATAGTGGAACAAGCAAATTTGTTAAATTAATATCCCCGCCAAATACATTTCGTTCATGGATGGGTGCAGATCCCTTAATATATGGTATAACCCTTTAAGAAAATTAAGTGTAGGGTAATTTTTTTATGCATCGCATTCTCTTCATTAATATCTACACAACCATGAACTTTCATGTTGAAATCTTGTAGCGTATCTGAGATAAAGCACTGAAAAGTTACATCATACAAAAAAGCAAAGGGCAATAACTCTTATTTAAAAAAGTGAAGGATTCTGTGACAGACAGACGGACTGACTGATGGACGAACAACGCCAATTCTATATCCCAAAAAAAACTTAGTACAAACATGAATGAGCACAAGAAACATGGATATTTTATGAAACATAAATTTGCTTATGACTTATTTTATTTGTAATGTTTCTTTATTAAATAACTGTGACCTTGACCTTTTGATAGTCCATGAATGAAAACAGCATGCAACTAGAGCTTTGTCACAGACGTGACGTATAACCCCACATGCCGCATTGACACAGACTATTTTGCAAGCTGTCTTCACAAAACAAGAAAATCTAAATGGTGATTTTTAAGAATTATTATCCCATTATATTTATGGCCATTTTGACCTTTTAACTCTTGAATTCTTTCGCATGACACGCTGTCCAATGACTGTGAACAAAATTAATGTACAGAGTCATTTTAAATTCTCACAATGAACGACATAGTTATGGCCCTGACAAGCTCATTTATGGCCATTTTTCACTTTTGAACTCCAAGTGTGACCTTGACCTTAAAGATATCGACATAATTCTTTTGCAGGACACATTGTCCAATTATTGTGAACAAATACCAAGTAATTTTAAAATCTCACAATGAATGACATAGTTATGGCCCGGACAAGATCATTTACGGCCATTTTTGACCTTTGAACTCACAGTGTGACCTTGGAGATATCGACGTAATTCTTTCGCGCGACACACCATCCAATAATGGTGAAAAAATATGCCAAATGATTTTAAAATCTCACAATAAATGACGTAGTTATGGCCTGGACAAGCTCATTTATGGCCATTTTTTACCTTTGAACTCAAAGTTTGACCTTGACCTTGGAGATATCAACGTAATTCTTTCGCGCGACACACCGGCCAATGATGCTGAACAAATGTACCAAATGATTTTAAAATCTCACAATGAACAACATAGTTATGGCCCGGACAAGCTCATTTATGGCCATTTTTTACCTTTGAACTTAAAGTGTGACCTTGACCTTGGAGATATCAACGTAATTCTTTCACGCAACACACTGTACAATGATCGTGAGCAAATGTGACAAATGATTTTAAAATCTCACAATGAATGACATAGTTATTGCCCGGACAAGCTCATTTATGGCCATTTTTGATCTTTGAACTCAAAGTGTGACCTTGATCTTGGAGATATTGACATAATTCTTTCGTTTGACATACCGTCCAATGATGGTGAACAAATTTTCCAAATGATTTTAAAATCTCACAATAAATTATAAAGTTATAGCCCGGACATGCATTTGACCTTTCTTTGAACTCAAAGTGTGACCTTGACCTTGGAGATATCAACTAAATTCTTTCGCACGTCACACAGAAGCGAAATGATTATTAAATCTCACAATAAATGATAAAGTTATGGCCCGGACATGCATTTGACCTTTGAACTCCAAGTGTGACCTTGACCTTTGAGATGTTGATGTACTTTTGATGGTGAACAAATGTACCAAGTTATTTTAAAATCTAACAATAAATGACATAGTTATGGTCCGGACAAACTTTCGGTTTAAAACACACTTAGTGACCCTGTGACCTAGTCTTTGACACGGCATGACCCATATTTAAACTTGACCTATACATCATCTAGATACAACTTGTGACCAAGTTTGGTGAAGATCGAATGAAATTTCGGGACAGACAGACCGACAGACCTACCGACCGACAAAGTGACTCCTATATAGCCCCCATTACCAATGGTCATGGGGGTATAATAAACTATATAATGACAAAATAAGATTTCTCTATCCTATAAATGGATAAAAAAATTCTTAAATGGCAGAAAAGAGTATTATGTACAACAAATCTTGTATCAGTCCCCACTTACTATTTCCAGAGATTCACAGTTCCATTTCCTCCACATGTCATAAAAACATCTCTGTTCTGAGGTAGATGCTTTACTTGCCATATAGTAGACTTGTGTGCCTAGTAACATACAAATACTAGTAACATACAAATACATCTTAAGATACATTATCAATACTCAAGAATGCCACAAGCAATTTTGGTTAAAACTAGATGCCTGTTGTCAACACGTTGAGCCCTTTGGTCTTTCTTGTGACCTTGCTCTTTTATCAGCTTTTTATCAGTGTGAATTCGTCCTTTAAGTCAGAGAGACAGTTGTTAATAGCAACATTCATCTCCTCAAAATAGTCATCTGTGTTATTTTCAATTTGCTGCATAAATGACAAAGTTCGGTCCGGTTAGCTGTTTTATGGTTAAATCTTATTTTTGATTTCTAGATGTGACATTAACCTTTGAGGTAGGATTCAAATGACTCGCTGTCGGTTCATGAGGGTCATTTGTAAGTTATTTGTTTAAATTGTTTGATCAATCATAAACACTCACCGAAATATATTGAGTTTTATCAAGCTTGCTCAAATACTTTTTGAGTTATTGTAGGATCCATATTTTAATATTCACTAACTACTGTAACTATAGCAAGAAAAAAAATTGTCTGATGAAAAAAAACTAGACTAATGTGTATATTCTCCAAATGGCCCTATCCAGTAACCAACTTTCATCAACCAAAGTACATTTTGAGATATTGCAGTATCCAGATTTGTAAAATGGACAAAATGACAGACAGAAAGACTAATGGACAGACCATGGGTTAATCTACAGTCCTATTTAGTGAAGCCGATTGGGACTAATAATAACCAATAAACCTTTATTTACAAGGCCTTGTTCATTGCTTACCGGTAGTTGAAAATTCAGTATTCTTGAGCATATTAGATTGGTTCTCTTCTGTTTACTTTTGCAGTGTGAGCATATGATTAATTCTGATTGAGTACTGTCCATTTGCATGGGGTTTTTGCAATGCAAACATTTGCAAGTAATGCTAATTCTACATGTGTTTACAAGGTTTTTGTAAGATTTGGACCTAGAAATGTGGCCTCTAGAGAGTTTACAAGGTTTCTCTATAGCCAAATAAGGAATACTGCTCCGCCAAATGGCGGCCATGTTTTTCAACGGACAAGAACCACTTTTGAACTCAACCAACATATCATCAAGACAAACATTTTGACAAAGTTACATGAAGATTGGGCATGAAATGTGACTTCTACAGTGTTTACAAGGTTTTTCTTTTTTGACCTAGTGACCTAGTTTTTGACCCAGCATGACCCAGTTTCGAACTCGATCGAGGTATCATTGGGAAAAATCTTCTGACCAAGTTTCATGAAGACCCAACAAGAAATGTGGCCTCTACAGTGTTTACAAGGTTTCTCTATAGCCAAATAAGGAAAACTGCCCCGTCCATTGGCGGCCATGTTTTTTAACGGACCAGGAACCACTTTTGAACTCAACCAACATATCATTTAGACAAACATTTTGACAAAGTTACATGAAGATTGGGCATGAAATGTGACTTCTACAGAGTTTACAAAGTTTTTCTTTTTTTGACCTAGTTTTTGACCCAGCATGACCCAGTTTCGAACTTGATCGAGGTATCATTGGGAAAAATCTCCTGACCAAGTTTCATGAAGATCAGACAAGAAATGTGGCCTCTAGAGTGTTTACAAACAAAATGTGGACGACAGATGGACGGACAAAGACCTATCACAAAAGCTGACCTGAGCAGTCAAAACCAACCTTTCTTCCATGTTTTGTTAACCTTGGCCTAAGAGCTCCACAGCAATTACTTAAAAAGGTTAAACAAACATTTTTTCAATTTGCCCTTGCCCTTTTATCCATAAGACTCCAGGGAGACTCTGCTGTAGCCTGAGTCACGACAAACAGTTAAATTTGTAAACCTCAAATTAATCCTACCTTTTCAGTTAGTGATGCATAACCCTTTGTTGGATGCAGGGTTCGGGTATCATATACATGAAACTTGGACTCCAGTGTTGTTGCCACCAGTTTATTTATGTTGATGTCTTTGCGATCAAACTCCATGTGGCAGACCTACAAGGGAAATTTCTACACTTTGTTATGAATCAGCATAGAGCTAATCCACACATTGTTTCAACAACAAAAATGAACAACATAGAGAAAGTGGCCACAATACACCCTCATATAAATATTGATCAACTGTTGTTTTTTTAAAGATAACCCTTCCATATCATCATAAACTTGAAATTATTACATAATAATAATATTAATTGTCCTCCAAGTTTATGTTTCAAAAGAATAAGTTAAATCAAATACAGAGTTAACCTATAGAGTTCCTTTTTTTGTTAAAATGTTTATTGTTTAATCACTAACAATATATAATTTTTAAGCAAAGTCATACAAAAAAAAGGTCGTATGCTGCCAGCTTCAGACTAGCCGGCCCATTAGAGCTTCCATGTCTGCTATCAAATCAATCAAGGTTTCGCAGTCTCAATAGCCGAGAGAATAGCTCCTGCCAAGACTGCACAATGCTCAGTCTGGTCTCAAGCAATGATGTCCACATATGGCATTTTTTGCTTGACGTTCTCATATGTTAAATGATACCAAATGAGGCTTCATACCTCCATTCACATGTCAATCAGAATGTACATGTAATTCAGTCAAGCACAGGGACACTTACCCCATTTTTGACATTAGTTTCCCATCGCAGAGACATGGTTTTCAAGTCAAACAGCTTGATATCTCCATTGTCATAGCCTGCACACACACATCGCTCGTGGGCAGTGTACGCATTGCCTGAAAGCATGAGTGATTGTTCACTTTTTAATGCATATTTTTATGTTAAAAGCCTTGAGCCAATAACATTTGTAACCATCCATCAGGCATGTTACACAGAAAACATTACCTGCAGAAAAAAAATTAGCATGAGTTAAGATTCAAGTGTATGAACAGGCTTGTATTCACTTTCAAAACTAAATTAACTGTGTTATATATATGGTTTCTTTTTTTAAACCTAGAATTTTTTTACATTTATATATTATTTATATATATAACAGCAATGTTCAACAAATTGTCTTTACTGATACAATAAACATTTTTTTTGTTCCATTTGCATCTCAGCATGTACAATTTTACAATAAATGGTCATATTATTACCAAATAATTGTCTAGAAAAAATGATTGTATATAATTTATGAGGAAACAATCTTAGTAAATGGTAAATTCAGGAAAGCTTTCATGCTGTGTCTAACTTGGCATTTATCACCTTTATTTACATCATACTTCATATGCTAAATCTGAGATATTATTCCATGAGTAAACGTCTGTTTTGCATGTCTTATTGAAGATTGTTTGCAGATATTGTTTGGAAATATATAATTTGTATCTACAAATGTTAAGTCTGAAAAAACAAGAAAAAAAAACAGTTGGACCCAGCCCCAAGCGGAATCAAACTGGTGTCCTTCAGACAAAAAGCTAATCCCTTTAACTCAATAGACCTGCAAACTCTTGTTTTGCGTCATGCATTACAAAAAAATAATTCTCATGATATTCAACAAAATCAGCAAAACAGTTAAAAATATGACATTGTCCTTGTAACCCTTAACAATGTTTTTATCAATTTCAAATGATAATTACTCTAAAACAATGTTGTATTTTTACAATGTGTACATGGCCTACTGTTATTTTGCTCTCTGGTGAACAGTGTTCTTTTTTAAATTAAAATTGACAAACAAATGGAAAAAAAGGAAAGTTCATTATACATTGAACAAGTCCCTAAAAGTTTAAGAACAGACAAGTAAGTCACTTGGTGATTTTTCAGCAAGGAAAGAAAGCATATGATTTATACCTACCAAAAGCCACAGTCCAGCAATCTCTTTTTGTCTCTCCCTCACCAGGCTCCATTGTTGCAACTGGATCATTCTTCTGACGTGGATCCCATACCTTCACACTGCCTGCAATTCAAAGGTACATATTGATATCTTCATGTACTTCCATGTTTTATGTTCTTGTTGTACCACAAAAATAGTTGGCCACAGGAGAGTTATAGGTTTAATAGAACTGACCCTGTGAAAATGCAAGCTATATCATATGAAAAATGTAAAACCATAGATGGTATTGCTTGTATGAAATTATTAATTTGACAACTTTTGAAATTGCAGCTGAAAAAGATTTCTGAATTAACAAATTGCTGGTTTGCTGTGGCAATATGGAGTATATGAGTCTCTGGGCTAAATGCATGTGTGTAAAGTATACTCCTAGATTAGCCTGTGCAGTTTGCACAGGTTAATAAGTAATGACACTTTCTACTTTTTTGTTATTTTTCATTCAAAGGAATCTCTTTTAAACAACAAGAGCTGTCTCCATATGATGACATATTCCCCAAATAAACGCTTTGATAGAAATTATGAGCATTTTCTCGAAACCTAAACGCATTTTCCGAAACCTAAACGCAGACCCTTTGTTCAAGGTCAAGGTCAAAGGGGTCAAAATTTGTGTGGGTATGGAAAGGCCCTGTCCACAAACACATGCATACCAAATATGAATGTTACATCTGAAGCGCCATAGAAGTTATGAGCATTTTTCCAAACCTAAACGCAAAGTGTGACGGACAGACAGACAAAGGGACAGACAGACATACAGTGTGATTACTATATGCCCTCCTTCGGGGGCATAAAAATCCAGTTAAGGCAGAAAGTGTCGTCCCTTTTAAGCCTCTACAGAGTACAGACTTCACAAGCTAATCTGGGCTGACATTTTAGGCTGTTGCACTAATCCCAGTTTTTCCAGAAAGAGATTAATATACATAAACCCAACCACAGCCTAAGACTGACGCCTACCATCCCTGCTTCCGGTGACAATCTCCGGTGCTCCCTCACCAATGCCAAGCCCTCCAACACCGTCTATGCAGTTGATAATCTCACTGTGGGCCTTAACTGAGTAGATTGGAACCTCTAATGCTTCCAGATTCCTGTGAAAAACATTCAGTACATGTACTAGTTCACACATTTTTTATTTCAAATGAACAAGAAAATGACAGGCTTTGCAGATATTTCTTTTTTTTTAATCTTTAATGGTAACCTTTTTTTATTGAAATCCTCAAAACATCACATTTTTAGTGGTAGATTTAATACTATATTCATCTCTAGAGAATGAAAATTAGTTGATAACTACCGAATATTGAAAACTGATTTTCCTTTTATTTAAAAAATAATTCAAAGTTAATCTTAGTTTTTTGAGAACTGTATTTATTTAAAGGAATACTTTTATGAATGAAGTTGTAAGAACAACAAGAAATGTGTCACAGACCCATAATGCCCCCACAACAAATGTTTGGACATAGACAAATCACTAAAATATTCTACAGCCTAAGAAAAGACAAAGATCCAAAATTGGTTGCAGGTGAAATTCCTTCTATACATGTAACAATCATATACACACTCATCTTTGACAGGAGATGAAATGACAGGTTTTTTGGACAACATGACTTGTATAATATATTCAATAGTGGAAAAGACAAAGAGACAAACTTGTCACAGCCAAATTATTTTTTTGTGATTATTTACACATAAAAGCCATTTACCTACATTAAAGCCATTTACCTGTGGACGTTTGAGTGGCATTCACCTAGTAGTTAAAAACACACAATTTTGGGTCTATATATTGGATAGAGGAAAACATACAACAGGGACATTATTCTTCCATAAAAATGTTCAGCCAAAATTCCTTCCTGTATTTTCATTTACACATCAAAGTCATTTAACTGTGAAAGTTTTCGCGAAATCACCCTAGTTATTAAAGGATTTAAAAATATAAAGCATATTACGGTACATTCTAGACAGAAAAAGGCCATCATTCTGCCCAAAACAGTCCCCACCACAATTTCTTTATCTCCCATCATTTACACTGATTCAACTTTGAAACTTTAAGCCAGATCAACCAATGGCTTATAGATGAGTTCAATACACAACTTTTGGACATACATGTACCAAGGGACTGACAAGTGAAATGCTTAGTGGCTTCCATTCAGTGGGGCCTTAAAAAAGAAAAATAAGCATACCATATGGCTAATTTTCCTTCAAAATCACCAGTTGCTAAACTTCTTTGCTGTAAACTTGATGCACCAAATGTTCCACATTTGAAAGCCTTTGATTTCTCTGCCTGTAACAATTTAAATAAAACAAAAAACTGAATACATGTGTATATTGGTTTTTGTTGTATCTATCATGAATGCATTAAAAACAAAACAATCAACGCCCTTTCATTTTTTAAACAAGTTTTTTTGTTAATTCATCATCAAGATATTACTTTTATCTCTAAACATTATTATTCAATCAAAAAGGCTAGGCTGAATGGTTCAAGTATAACGCGCATGAGTTTGCTCAAAGCCTTGAAATCTCAGTCACTAAATGACAGTTTATCAACGCTCCAGCTAGGATTTGATGAGGGCAGGGGGGGGGGGGCTTTTTTGTCAAAAGGGCACTTTGGAGGACGCGCAGTATTTTGTCAAAAGGGCACTTTCGAGCGCGCAGGAGTTTCTTAATGTATAAATGCTGCTAGAAAACTTCAATTTCGGAGCAGTGACAGCTCTTATAAAATACTATATTTGATATTAAAATTAATATTATTAATAGTTCTATTGTTGTATGAACTGCACCATTGTCATAATGTTACTCCTCTGGAAATTAGATACACCTTACAGTTTTAACATTCAAAGAGATTCTGGAAGGTTACAGGAAGTGGGAGCAGATGATGTGCAAACAAGTTGAAAACAGGCTAGAATCCTGACAATTTAAATGAGAATATTGTTAAATTTTGTCGAAAAATGTGTTTCTCATGGGACATGGATAACAAAAAGTTTCCAAAATATTTGTCATGATCACAGGTCAAACTCTTTTCTGACAGCAAATGGAATTGGCTTACAAGTTCGGAATTGTAAACAGCATTTAGGGGAGGAATTGAAATACTGCTGAAATAGTGCTACAGTGAAAATACCGATAGCGACTATATCATAATAAATTGACCAATCAAATTCAGTGTTGGCCATTGTGGCCCTTTGGATACTTCTAGACTAACGTGGCTATCCAATATGGGTTACACATTTTTATCACTTGAAAGAATTATATGAACAAAGAACAGTTAGTGTAAACTCATAAAAAGTCGGGTTAGCAAATCACAACCAGCAGGTGTACCTCTTTGACAAGAGTAATGTCTCCATGGGAAACTTCATAAATCTGCAGAGCACCCGTACCCCTCGCATAATTTCCTAGCACAATAAACTTTGCACTACACGGAATCCATTTTGCGTCAAATATTGTATAATTTAATGACTTTTGAACGTGTAAAATAATCTGAGGCTTATCCATCGTCCTTATAAATCACTAAAAGCAATTATCTGAAAACCAGATGTAAGAAATTTCGAGAAATGTTTCCTTAGCTACTGAGCAAGCTGAAACATAGAATTACACCGGATAGTTGACATTTGTATTATGTATTTGGATTGGTTAATCTGTATGAAAGCCTTAATTTAATTGGCTCAAATGAAAACAACTACAACAACAACAATGGCTGCGCCCATGGTGTGATTGTATTTACATTTTCTGTAAACACAATTAGTGAGTTCTTGTTTCGTTTAAATTAGTTAAACAATGTGCATTGCAAATAATTATCTATCCCTCAGAACCACCGTCTCTTTTCAGCCTTAATGACGCAACCAAACCATCTATTGGTATATTACATGATTTCGCGACTGATAATGGAAACAGAAAGTTGCACAATGATTATTCAGTTATTAAAAACGTTTGACATTATGCAATTGTCAATTTTTCTTTATTGAGCCACCACTTCTGATTTATTCCCGTCTTAATTAATTTCCTTGATTAAAGAAAATTTTATTTGAAGGGCTAATGTTATTTGAAGGGCTGTTCCTTTTCTCACAGTACACTTATTTGATCCTGTGGTGCATTTACAGTTAGTTCTTCTTGAATGCTCTGAGCTTTTATAAGTACATACTTACAGCTCAGAGTTCTTCCTTGTAACCCATTTTTTAATGTCAAAATTATGTCTCACGTATGTCTATAAAATCGAGTTTAATCAACCTAATACATCATTACAAACACAATACATGTTATTACAGATATCAATTTGCGAGTGAATTGTGGAGAAATACTCAAAACAGCAACTTTATACACAAACCATTATCAAACTGAAAGCCAAAGTTTTGAATTGACGATTCGATCTAACGGTTGTTCTGGAGATAGTCTGTATATTACGATTGGTAGATTAGACATGAGATCTATCTCGCAGAGGATTCCGGCGATGGTCTATAGCATATTTTTTAATTCGGAATTACTCGGAATACTCGGCTTTGTCTATTGCAAAAACATGTACATTTAACCCTTTACCACTTAGAAACGCATTTTGACATAGTTGTATTCCCTCACAAAGTTAAATTTTATTAAAGACTTTTCGTACTAAATTCAAGTTTAAAGGCTCCATTTTCAACCCCTAGATACTGATGAGCAGCAAACAGCATAAAACCAGAACAGACTGCGAGTTACTCGCAGGCTGTTCTGGTTTTATGCTGTTTGCACAAGCCATTTTCACTTTGTTTCTGAGTGGGAAAGGGTTAAAAGAACCGTTGACGTGTTTGAAACTTTAATATTAATATCAATATTATGCGAGCATTATATATCATGTAAGTTGTTTTTATTTGTGCATTATGGATATATTTACGATCTATTTGTGTTTATTTATGCCAGAAAATAATTTATGTGATGAAATTATTTTTTGACATGGAATTTCGAGTTACCAAGAAGAACTGTGAGCTGTACGTATGTACTTATTAAAGCTCAGAGCATTCAAGAAGAACTAGGCTTTGCCCCTGGGCTCTCTGGTTTCCTCCCACAACATAAGACCTCACCAAAATTGAATAACATTCAGTAAAAACTAAATTGCAGTAAGTAGCTGGAAATTGCTGCTTTTATAAAAAATTTGGCCCTACTTTTGTGAGTCTAGTAAGCAAATTAGGTTAAAGTGCTTGCACACACTACCCCGGTAATGATCTTCACCTAATTCGGCCTGTGGCCCAGAAGTACATGTACCTCATAAACTAAGAAATGCACTCTTGCGTTTGTGTTGTAGCTAAATCCCTAGCTTCAGGTTTTGTTTAGTGAGTGTACAACCAAGGTTAAACCGCTTGAATATTTATTTTGAAAAAGATATTTTTCGGTAAGTTGGTTAGTAGCTACACTGTGTACTTGTAGATTACCAGGTTTTGAAAAGCCTCAAATATAATTTACTGCAATTTGTTTTAAATCCATTTTATTGTTTTGTCATTTTTAACTGTAAATTGAAAACTTTTCATAAATGCTAACCACATTAATTTAGAACGCATACAATTCATTATATAGATTATATGTCATGACTAACATATTAAATTATTTATTTTATGAGCGTGTACAGTATTTTTTTCATTCAAAGACAGGGCCGGAATTCGGCTCCATTTGGAAAAAAGTATGTATTTTTCTCAAAAATTCCAAATTCAAAAGTCCATAAAAAATCTTTTTATTTTTTGGAGATCTTAATATTTATTTCATCTTCCTTCAACCTCTATAAGTTGAACCTTAATAAAATAATATTTAACACACTCAATTTTGAAGTGTTTGTAAGCGAAAAACAACAACCACACTAATATCCCAATTTTAGTAAAAACATCGCAATTTTTCCCAATCCAAAGGGACCATTTCCAAAATGATAAAAAAACACTGATGTATATTTTTTATTTACATAGAATACCTGGCATTAAAGAAATGGATGAATGTTCATCAAATGAAGAAGTTGATGCTCAGAGGGAAACAAACTGTGGACCAACGTCTGAAGAATTTAAAAATAATCATTGTGTGGAGACTCTAGGGAACGCAGAATATGTCACACATATGTCACTTGCTAACGAACCTGCAAAAGAAAGCAGGCCATTAATTAACCCAGCTATCAGGGTAAACATGCTTGCAAGAGTAGCAGTGTCTAGTGCCCATTTTAAACATCAACAGATTGGGGAACCAGACCTCACTCTGCAAGAAAAAATTGAAATTGCACAAAATGTATTGGATTCAAATAAAGTTTTATTTTTATCTAAGTTCTCGAACTTTTTAGAACTTGAGGACTTAGAATTTTTTCAAGATTCAAGGCATGTGTACGAAATTGACTTTTATGTGAAACAGGTGATGAAATCTAAAAATAAAGGTATACAAAGAAATAGGGTAAAAAATAGACGCTATGAAGCAATGAAGGAACTTATTTCTCAAGGGGATTATTTTAGTGAAGATGAAATGAAATTTAGAGAGCCATATTTGTATGACCAAATGGTTGGCCAGTACCTGACAGATGATGAAATTCAGGCTAAAGTGGACAAATCAGACTTGACATTCTCAAATATTCTGCTGAAACACATTGACATACTTAATGAGAACGTCCGCTTTGAACACTCGAAGGATGTTGAGGTATGGCAAGATGACAATAGATTTTGAACTAACAAAACTTTTTTTTTAATGATGATCTATTATAAAGGACATTTTCAATTAGATTACCGTATATTATTTACTTTTATATTGTCTGTTTTATTTTCTAAAGCATACAAATACAATCCTGTTTTATTTATCATGCAGGTTCATTAACATTTCTGGATATATTTTACACATGTTGATATTGTGTATGCCCATCTCTACCTGCTGTTCAAGTGTGATAATAATTCAGTAGTTTAACCTTCGTTTGTTAATGTTGCAGGAAGGTCAGATGGAGGAACATGAAAGTGATGAAGAAGAAAATGAAAATGAAGAAGCAAACATGGAAGATGAGGACGGTAAATGTTGCATATTGTACTGTAATGTAAGATTATACAAATTTAATATGGTAATTGAACACACTTAAGTTATTAAGATTCCCTACTCCTTCTTGTGAAAAATACTTTATATATGTTTATCTGTAACAAACAAGTGAACTCACAAGGGTTTACACCAAATTGATCCTAAATGTATTGGTTTGCAATATTCCAGTCAAACAATTGAACAATCAAATTGACAATCTTTACTGACACAGTTGTTGATTTGGAATATCTGTTATTATAAGTAGACTGTCATATAAACTGCATGATATATGTTCTCATTTTGAAGCAATCATTAAAATTGCATGTAAACACTGACTGTATTTTGTAAGAGTTGATGGTTGTGATCTATCTCTGTGCATGTATTATCAACCCATGCATATCTGGTCCTCTGTATGTTGTAGAAGAAATGGAGGATGGAAAACCGAAGATTCCCGAGGTGCAAAGGCAGGCTTTGCGAGAAGAATTCCTCACGCTGATGCAAGAAAAATTTCTACGAGGCGATGATAAAAGTTTTGATTACAGGTACTTACCAGCTCTAACTTCCAACTTACAGATGTAGTTATAAATGTGTATGCATTTCAAATAAGAATGTAATTAATACAATGTGTAGCAAAAGATTTGCATCATAAGGCAGCTTTTGCAAGTAGAATTCCAAGTGCTGATGCAAGAAAAATCCAACAGGGGAGATGATAATAGTTTTGATTATAGGTACTCACAAATGTAGTTGTGAATTGGTATGCAATTTAAATTAAATTGTGAACAGTCAAATATGTAGGAAAAGGCTTGCATCGAGAGACATTAATGTAAGATAATCAGGTGTGATAATGACAGACATAATCAAATAAAAAGATAATTGCCTAATACATGTATCATGATGAGGAATTGGTATAGTTTACAAATATTCTATTTCATATACATGTAGTTCCATAATTTGGCGTTCTTTATCACTAAATAGGCATGTTTATGTTAATACTGGTATGTGGATATAAATTTAAAAAAAGAAAATTGAGATTGTAATGGGCGCCCCTCAAATAGTTTGCCCTT